>NC_037685.1:4110094-4229010 GCF_003255815.1 Theropithecus gelada | reverse complement strand
TCTCCCATTATTATTGTATGGGAGTCTAAGTCTCTTTGTAAGTCTCTAAGGACTTGCTTTATGAATCTGGGTGCTCCTGTATTGGGTGCATATATATTTAGGATAGTTAGCTCTTCCTGTTGAATTGATCCCTTGACCATTATGTAATGGCCTTCTTTGTCTCTTTTGATCTTTGATGGTTTAAAGTCTGTTTTATCAGAGACTAGTATTGCAACCCCTGTTTTTTTTGTTCTCCATTTGCTTGGTAGATCTTCCTCCATCCCTTTATTTTGAGCCTATATATGTCTCTGCATTTGAGATGCAGAGAAGGAATGGTACCAACTCCTCCTTATACCTTTGGTAGAATTCAGCTGTGAATCCATCTGGTCCTGGACTTTTTTTGGTTGGTAGGCTGATGGGTCTTGACTCTTTATCCAGTTTGCCAGTCTGTATCTTTTAATTGGAGCATTTAGTCCATTTACATTTAAGGTTAAGATTGTTATGTGTGAACTTGATCCTGCCATTATAATATTAACTGGTTATTTTGCTCGTTAGTTGATGCAGTTTCTTCCTAGCCTAAATGATCTTTACATTTTGGCATGTTTTTGCAATGGCTGGTACCAGTTGTTCCTTTCCATGTTGAGTGCTTCCTTCAGGGTCTCTTGTAAGGCAGGCCTAGTGGTGACAAAATCTCTAAGCATTTGCTTATCTGTAAAGGATTTTATTTCTCCTTCACTGTTGAAACTTAGTTTGGCTGGATATGAAATTCTGGGTTTAAAATTCTTTTCTTTAAGAATGTTGAATATTAGCCGCCACTCTCTTCTGGCTTGTAGAGTTTCTGCCGAGAGATCTGCTGTTAGTCTGATGAGCTTCCCTTTGTGGGTAACCCGACCTTTCTCTCTGGCTGCCCTTAAGATTATTTCCTTCATTTCAACTTTGGTGAATCTGGCAATTATGTGTCTTGGATTTGCTTTTCTCGAGGAGTATCTTTGTGGCGTTCTCTGTATTTCCTGGATTTGAATGTTGGCCTGCCCTACTAGGTTGGGGAAGTTCTCCTGGATGATATCCTGAAGAGTGTTTTCCAACTTGGTTCCATTTTCCCCCTCACTTTCAGGCACCCCAATCAGACGGAGATTTGGTCTTTTTACATAATCCCATACTTCTTGCAGGCTTTGTTCATTTCTTTTTCTTCTTTTTTCTTTTGGTTTCTCTTCTCGCTTCATTTCGTTCATTTGATCCTCAATCGCTGATACTCTTTCTTCCAGTTGATCGAGTCGGTTACTGAAGCTTGTGCATTTGTCATGTATTTCTCGTGTCATGGTTTTCATCTCTTTCATTTCGTTTATGACCTTCTCTGCATTAATTACTCTAGCCATCAATTCTTCCACCTTTTTTTCAAGATTTTTAGTTTCTTTGCACTGGGTACATAATTCTTCCTTTAGCTCTGAGAAGTTTGATGGACTGAAGCCTTTTTCTCTCATCTCGTCAAAGTCATTCTCTGTCAAGCTTTGATCCGTTGCTGGCAATGAGCTGCGCTCCTTTGTCGGGTGAGATGCGCTCTTATTTTTTTAATTTCCAGCTTTTCTGCCCTACTTTTTCCCCATCTTTGTGGTTTTATCTGCCGCTGGTCTTTGATGATGATGGTGATGTACTGATGGGGTTTTGGTGTAGGTGTCCTTCCTGTTTGATAGTTTTCCTTCTAACAGTCAGGACTCTCAGCTGTAGGTCTGTTGGAGATTGCTTGAGGTCCACTCCAGACCCTGTTTGCCTGGGTGTCAGCAGCAGAGGCTGCAGGAGATAGAATATTGCTGAACAGCGACTGTACCTGTCTGATTCTTGCTTTGGAGGCTTCCTGTCAGAGGTGTACTCCACCCTGTGAGGTGTGGGGTGTCAGACTGCCCCTAGTGGGGGATGTCTCCCAGTTAGGCTACTCAGGGGTCAGGGACCCACTTGAGCAGGCAGTCTGTCCCTTCTCAGATCTCAACCTCCATTTTGGGAGATCCACTGCACTCTTCAAAGCTGTCAGACAGAGTCCTTTGCATTTGCAGAGGTTTCTGCTGCTCTTGTTGTTTACTGTGCCCTGCCCCCAGAGGTGGAGTCTACAGAGAAAGGCAGGTTTCCTTGAGCTGCTGTGAGCTCCACCCAGTTTGAGCTTCCCAGCGGCTTTGTTTACCTACTTAAGCCTCAGCAATGGCAGGCGTCCCTCCCCCAGCCTCGCTGCTGCCTTGCTGCGATATCGCAGACTGCTGTGCTCGCAATGAGGGATGCTCCGTGGGCGTGGGACCCTCCCGGCCAGGTGTGGGATATAATCTCCTGGTGTGCCTGTTTGCTTAAAGTGCAGTATTGGGGTGGGAGTTACCCAATTTTCCAGGTGTTGTGTGTCTCTGTTCCCCTGGCTAGGAAAACGGATTCCCTTTCCCCTTGCGCTTCCCAGGTGAGGCGATGCCTCGCCCTGCTTCAACTCTCGCTGGTCGGGCTGCAGCAGCTGACCAGCACCGATTGTCTGGCACTCCCTAGTGAGATGAACCCAGTACCTCCGTTGAAAATGCAGAAATCACCAGTCTTCTGTGTCGCTCAGGCTGGGAGTTGGAGACTGGAGCTGTTCCTATTCGACCATCTTGCTCCGCCCCCCAGCATATTTATTTTATGTTGTATTCATACGGGAAATTGGCAATTTAAAAATACAAAATTTTGGTACCATAACACGTTTCCAGAGGTTATAGCAAGTAAAGCAAACATTGCTTAAAAGAGGACAATAGAAGTACTAACACTGACTCAGTCTCTGAAAATGCACTTATTTATATTCTGACTCTACTTAGAAAATTATGGAAAAGCATGAATACACACCTACACATTCCATTAGCATTTAGAGGCAGTGTACCATTACATGCACATGACCTCTGTAAAATTATACTTTTTAGATATTCAGAGAAAAAAGAAGAAATTATATTTTAGAATTATGGTGGAAATGATTTTGACATTACAGATCCCAGTGGTACTGGGAATCTCAAAAGTGCCTAGTCAGTACTTTGAGAACTGCTGTTGTAGACACTGATATGGTTTGGCTGTGTCCCCACTCAAATCTCATCTTGAATTGTAATTCCCATAATTCCCATGTGTCTTGGGAGGAACCTAGTGGGAGGTGATCGAATTATGGGGCAGGTCTTTTGTGGGCTGTTTCGTGGTAGTGAAGGTCTCATGAGATCTGATGGTTTTAAAAATGGGAGTTTTTTTGCACAAGCTCTCTTTTCCCTGCTGCCCTGTGAGATGTACCTTTCACCTTCTGCTATGATGGTGAGGTCTCCCCAGACACCTGGAACTGTAAGTCCAATAAATCCCTTTCTTTTGTAAATTGCTCAGTCTCGGGTATGTCTTTATCACAGTGTGAGAACAGACTAATACAGTAAATTGGTACCAGTAGAGTGAGGTATTGCTGAAAAGATACCTGAAAACGTGGAAGTGACTTTGGAACTAGGTAACAGGCAGAAGCTGGAAAAGTTTGGAGGGCTCAGAAGAAGACAGGAAAATGTGGGAAAGTTTGGAACTTCCTAGAGACTTATTGAATGCCTTTGCACAAAATGCTGGTAGTGATATGGACAATAAAGTCCAGGTTGAGGTGGTCTCAGATAGAGATGAGGAACTTGTTGGGAACTGGAGCAAAGTTGACTCTTGTTATGTTTTAACAAAGAGACTGGTGTCATTTTGCCCCTGCCCTAGAGATTTATGAAACATTGAACTTGAGAGAGATGATTTAGGGTATCTGGCAGAAGAAATTCTAAGCAACAAAGCAATTGATAGGTGACTTGGGTGTTAGTTAAAGGCATTCAGTTTTATATGGGAAGCAGAGCGTAAAAGTTTGGAAAATTTGCAGCCTAATAATGCAATAGAAAAGAAAATCCTATTTTTTGATGGAGAAATTCAAGCCTGCTGCAGAAATTTGCATAAGAAACAAGGAGTTGAATGTTACTCACCAAGACAATGGGGAAACTGTCTCCAGGGCATGTCAGAGGTCTTCATGGCAACCCCTCCCATCACAGACCCAGAGGTTTAGGAGGAAAAAATGATTTAGTGGTCTGGGCCCAGGATTCCTCTGCTGTGTGCAGTCTAAGTATTTGGTGTGCTGCATCCCAGCCATTTCAGTCATGACTAAACGGGGCCAAGGTACAGCTCGGCTGTTGCTTCAGAGGGTGCATGCCTCAAGCCTTGCAGCTTCCATATGGTTTTGAGCCTGCAGGTGCACAGAATCAAATACTGAGGTTTGGGAACCTCTGCCTAGATTTCAGAAGATGTATGGAAATGCTTGGATGTCCAGGCATAAGTTTGCTGCAGGAGCGGGGTGCTTATGGAGAACCTCTGCTAGGACAATGTGGAAGAGAAATGTGGGGTCAGAGCCCCACACAGAGTCCCTACTGCAGCACCACCTACTGGAGCTGTGAGAAGAGGGCCATCTTCCTCCAGAGCCTGGAATGGTAGCTTCACTGACAGCTTGGACTTTGTGCCTGGAATAACTGCAGACACTCAACACCAGCCTGTTAAAGCATCTGGGAGAGAGGCTGTAACCTGTAAAGCCACAAGGGTGGAACTGCCCAAGGCCATGGGAACCCACCTCTTGCATCAGTGTGACCTGTATGTGAGACGTGGAGTCAAAGAAGATCATTTTAGAACTTTTAATATTTGACTGCTTCACTGGATTTTTGACTTGCATGGGGCTTGTGGCCCCTTTGTTTGGGCCAATTTCTCCCATTTGGAATGACTGTATTTAACCAATGTCTGTACCCCATTGTATCTAGAAAGTAACTAACTTGCTTTTGATGTTACAGGCTCATAGGCAGAAGGGATTTGCCTTGTCTCAGATCAGACGTTGGACTGTGGACTTTTAAGTTAATGTTGAAATGAGTTTAGACTTTTGGGGACTGTTGGGAAGTCATGATAGGTTTGAAATGTGAGGACATGAGATTTGGGAAGGGTCAGAGGTGGAATATTATGGTTTGGCTCTGTCCCCACCCAAATCTCATCTTGAATTGTAACTCCCCCAATTCCCACATGTCATGGGAGGTGATTTAATTATGGGAGTGGGTCTTTCCTGGGCAGTTCTCATGATAAGGAATGAGTCTCACGAAATCTGATGGTTATACAAAAGGGAGTTTTTCTCCACAAGCTCTCTTCTCTTCACTGCTATCATGTGAGATGTGCCTTTCACCTTCTGCCATGATTGTGAGGTCTCCTAGCCACATGAAACTGTAAGTTCAATAAACCTGATTCTTTTGTAAATTGTTCAGTTGCAGGTATGTCTTTATTAGCAGCATGGGAACAGACTAATACAGACACGAAGACACACATTATAAAAAGGAATTCTGAGGTGTTCTTTTAACCTGCAATAGGTAAGTGAGAAATAAATTTGTAATAGAAGTGTGGTACTACCAGAAAAAAAGAAAATCATTTGGTCTATGTTTTGAAACCAGGTCACTTGTAGAATCTGGCAAAGTATTGAGGAATCTATTTGTAGAGCATAAAAGTAGTGAGAAAACTGTTACAAAGCTGGAAAAATTGTAACCCATAGGATATAGTTTTGAAATGAATGATAAGACTGTCATTCTTATCAGGAACTTGTGGTTCCTTGGAGGATAGGAGAAAAGGATACGTAATGAACTTTAAGATTTGAGCAGTAAAATTTCCAGGCAGAATGTTTACATATCATATAGGTTTTACTAGCTGCATGCAATAAGATACCAGAAGAAAGAGAAAAGTAAAGTAAAGAGAGAATGGAAAAGATTGCTAGCAAAGTTTAGAAAAAATATAATGAGCTCAAGACTACCAGTACTAAAAATATAAAACATCTTTCTTATCTCCAATTCTTTTCAAGAAAATATAATTTCTCAAAGTAAAATATACTTGGGACAAAGACCACATCAAAGGCACAAATGTAAGTTCCTTTGTTAATGCCACTGAAAAAGTTAAGGCGATATGCCCTCTCAGGCAAAGGGCTTCTAGGAAACTTAAGTACATTATCTCACAGAAGTATCACAAGATCAGAGTAGCAGTGGCTATAAACAGATTGGCAGCCATAACTTTAAAAGTTTTTTAGTGAGACTTTGACACATGGAATGAAATAAATTCAGATTTATAGAAAACTCACATTCTCAAGCAGACTATCTTAACAAAAGTCTGCCAGATTGGACTAAAATGGGCTAAAACTATTCAAAATGGACTTTGCTTTAGGCTCTGACATTTCACCAGTCTGTAAATAGGCTGAAAATATGTTCAAACACAATATAACTCAATGCCTTATTCAAAAGTGGCCAAGCACAGGATGTGAAGATACATTTCTCAAAAAAAAAAAGACATGTAAGTGGCTAAAAAACATATACAAATGCTCATCATCAATCATCAGAGTGGTACAAAGCAAAGCCACCTTGAGATGCTACATCTCATTGGTCAGTATGGCTGCTATTAAAAAGTCAAATAATGACAGATGCTGGTGAGGCTGCAGAGTAAAAGGAATCCTTATACACTGTTGGTGGGAATGTAAATTAGTTCAACCACTGTGGAAAGCAGTTTGGAGATTTCTCAAATAACTTAAAACAGAGCTACCATTCAATCCACCAGTACCATTACTGGGCGTATATCAAAAGAGAATAAATTATTCTGCCAAACAGGCACATGCAAGTCATATGTTCATTACAGGACAATCACAATAGCAAAGATGTGAAGTCAACCAAGATGCTCATCAATGGTGAATTGGATAAAGAAAATGTGGTAAATATACACCATGGAATACTATACAAACATAAAAAAAAGGATGAAAACATGTCCATTGCAGTAACAGGGATGCAGCTGGAAGCCATCGTTCTAAGTGAATTAACACAAAAGTAGAAACTAAATACTGCATGTTCTCACTTATAAGTGGGAGCTAAACAACAGGTACTCATGGACATAAATATGAGAACTATAGATTCTGTGGACTACTAGAGAAGGGGAGACAGGCATGGGCTGAACAACTACCTATTGAGTATTATTCTCACTTCCTGGGTGACAGGATCCATATTCCAAAGCTCAGCATCAATCAATATACCCATGTAACAGATCTGCATGTATACACCCACCCAGTATCTAAAATAAAAGTTAAATATTTATTTAAGTGGCCAAGAAAGGTTAACAAAAAGGACACCTCAGAGAACAGAAGCAAAAATTGTAAAGAAAAATGGACTGGAGAGTCCGCTTTTGAGAGGCAGAACCCAATTAAGGAGCATTCACTGCCCCTGTAGTTTGGATATCTGCCAATATGTGCCTGCTGGGTTGCAGAATGGCTCTGGGCCAGTAATATTATTTGTCTCCCATTTTTCCCTTTTCAGAGTGTTTATGTAATTATCTTCTCCCTTAGTCCCCATTGCTCTTTGGGTCTGTGGGGAGCAGATAATTTGTCTTATGAATTCATAAGTGTCCAGATCAACAGGAATACTATGTGTGGTGCTACATCTGAACCAAATGTAAATTACAAGATCTTGGATTCCCAAGTCCTAACGCTATGCTTTTATGAAACTTCTGTAGCCCTTGGATGGCTGTTAATATATACTACATATGGGATGGATGTAAGTAATTGTTGTCAGAAAGTAAGTTGTGGTAGATGAATTGCACTGAGTCCCTGATTCTTACAAAGTGTTTGATTTAGAAAGTGGGAGGGCTCTTCTGTGTGACTTACTTTGCCTAGTGAGAACTTGTCAATAATGACACAGTAAGATCTTAGAAACACTTATTAATTGGTGTATTTCTCATTTCACTGTTTTCCATTGCCATATCCATGATAAAATTATATGATTGCAGACACATGGAATACGTATATGGGAGAGAGCTAAAACTTTTTTTCAAGAAAGTCATCAATTTTATTTTAAACAATAACAACAAAAATTGAGAAAACTAAAGTGAAAACCATTGTAAATAGCATTAAAACATATCAAATATCTAAAAATAAATATAAGTGAAATTGAGTATGATCTTACATAAGAATCTGTAAAATATTATTAAAAGAATTATTAGAAGATCTAAATAATGGAGGAACATATCATATCCATTGTTTGGAACCCTTAATATTGTAAAGTTTTCAACTTGGCCCTGGCAAATTTATACATCTTGGGAAGTGTCATGACAATTATGAAAGTCTTTGTATGTGTTTCTCTATGTTAAAATGGAAAAATGATATTATATATTATATGTAAATGTAATGGACAAGAATAGTCAAGGCAACTGTTCAGGAAATGATGGAATTCTTAATTTAACCAAATATCAAAATTTCTTACAAAGTGTCAGCAATTAAGAAAATATAGTTTTGGAACAAGGATGGGTAGAAAGACCATGAACACAAAGTAGAAGTCAAGTGGATGATTGCATGTTTGATTTATAAAAATATAAACACAAATATTTACTGCACATAAGTGGTTAAAGCTATTGTCTTCAAAAAACAGCATGGGTCAATTCGATACTCATATAGAGTATAAAAATATTGGCCTTTATTTAATACTATATACAAAATCAAATCCTGTTAGACTATAAGCCTCAATGTGAAAGTCAAAACAATTAAGCTTTGAGTGTATAATATAGTTGAATATTTCTTATCTTTTGAAAGATGAGTTTCTTACAATAAAAATACTAACTATAAACAACAGTCTTGATACATTAAACTATTAAACTGAGAAACTCATAGCACCATAACTCATTATTCAGAGAGAAAAAAAGACAAAGAACATAGTGAGAAAAGTTATTCACAACACGCAAAGATAATAAAGGCTGATATTCTGAAGATAAATGTTAAAATATTAAAATTCAATAAGATAATGATTACAATCAAATAAAACCATAGACAAATGACTTAGACACTTTAAAAATAAGCTAGTCAAAAGATCAATGAGTACATTCTATTTTCACTATAGTAGTTCACAAGGAAACCCAAATCAAAACTGTATTTTATAACGCCCTCTCCCTCAATAGCAGTAGCAGGAGTCAGTGAAATTGTGGAGAAATACAAACTTTACAACTAAAAGAAAGAATGCACAATCATAGAGGACAACTAATTTACATCTACTTAAATGAAATTAAGGATTCACTGTGTTAGAGAAATTCCAGTCCTCGGTGTATACTCACTATGCATGCATATGTGCATCAAAAGACATACAAATCAAGTACAATAACATTATTGTTTATGTTATCCCTAAGCAGAAAACATGCCTGAATAATGAAACTGCACTGCAAACTAAATAGCAGCACAATAAAGAAACTATGTGAACACACAAAATCATAGATGTGAACTCAACACAATATTGAACAAAATAATTCACATTTAGAATTCCATTCCATTTTGTAGCTAGGTAGAACAGTACCATCGAGCAACTGAGATGACTGGAGTGCTGCTAAAATATTTTCAGAGGGAAAGAACCAAGAGTGGACAGAGGAAAGACACAGAAGCTAGACTCAAGGGAGAGATAGGAGGGAACCCAGCATGTGGCTGTTGTACACCAGAACTCATTCGTGGTTCCCAACTGCTTCAGGGGCAACAGATGAGCTGAACTGGCAATATTCTCACTACAGGCCTCTGGAACCCTGGCAGGAGAAGACCCCTCAACCACAACAGACACTCAATTTGGCAGAAAAAGCTGCTGAGAGAAGTGGTAGAGGCTACAAGTCAGCTGATGTGGAGCCCAGAGGGTTTGGTGCTGGAGCACCTGTAGCACAGCATGGCCACAGAAAGCCATTCCCCTATGTTTGACTTGCTCCCCTAGGAGACGTTAGCCCTAGGAAAATTTTCAGGCATAAACTCTACAGGGCAGTCTTGCCCATCAGATGGGGCTGGTCTGACCTGAGCAACCATTGGTCTACTGCCTCTTCTGGTGCCCCACCCTGGACAAACCTGCTTTCAGGGCAGCATTGGGTGTCCTAGGGGCCACATCATAGCCTCTGCACTGGTGAACCATGCCTGACTGGTGGAAAACTCCAGGGAGGCAGCTGCTGTGGCCACACACCAGTGCAGATGCTCTGTTCCCATACTGCAGCTTCCTCCAGGGCCACCCTGCTTCACTTTGCTGGTGTGTGTTTGTGCCACTATTTACTTTCCTTGTCCTACCAGTTCTTTGGAGTGCAGTTCATCGCCTTCTCCCTACCGACCACCATTGAAGGGCACAGAGCCAGGCAGCCCCTCCCCAACCAGCACTCTTCCTTTGTGCTAACACTGAATGGAGAACAGCTTATCCTCCGCTGCTCTGAGCAATCACTCCTGATTGCAGGACACAGAGAATACATCCAAATCTGTGTCTGCCAGTGCCTCACCCCTGTATCATCATCACCTCTAGTGTGTCTACATACACAGTCGAAGCAGCACTTCCTACCCCCACCCCCAGTTGTATTTCCTCTACCACTGTAGTGATTTCCCACAGGGAGGAAGGAACCTCAGCACATGCTAGCACTCTGCCACAGCTGCTGTTGCCATTGCTACTAGTACGTGTAAATGAGGATGGATCTCCAGTCCTCACTGCAAAACACTTTGGCTGACATGACCCACTGGAGTGGCCAGTGGTCTGAGAGCACCACTGGAGTGACAAGTTATCTGGGAGCACCTAATCCCACCAAGCACAGTGGATTCCTAACCTCAAAGAGCCAGAAAACAAAGTCAGGTATCAAAAAAAGTCCTCCAGAGTTAGAGTATGCAGTCTTGAAGTGGGGAGCTGAGTGTGGGTCCTCTAAAATCTTCCAGAAATGAGGCCAGTTGGTCAAATCTACTTATACCACAATCAAACTCTCAAGGTCATCAAATAGGAAAAAAAAAAAAAAATTCTAAAGGTCTGCAACTTCAAACACTGAAGGTAGATAAGCCCACAAAGATGAGAAAGAATCAGCACAAAAACCCTGACAACTAAAGAGGCAAAGTACCTTCTTTCCTCCAAATGACCTTATCACCTTTCCAGAACGGATTCTGAATTGGGCTGAGGTGGCCGAAATGACAGAAGTAGAATTCAGAGTATGGATAAGAACAAGGATCATTGAGCTGTGGGAGTGCATTGAATCCCAATCCAAGGAAGCCAAAAATCATAATGAAACAATGCAGGAGCTGACAGATGAGATAGCCAGTATTGAAAAGAATGTAACCAAATTAGTGGAGCTAAAATCACACTATAATAATTTTACAATGCAATAAGTATCAATACCAGAAAAGATTATGCAGAGAAAAGACTCAGAGCTTGAAGACTGACTTCCTGAAATAAGACAGACAAGAGTAAAGAAAAAAGAAAGAAAAACAATGAAAAAAACTTTCAATAAGTATGGTTTTATGTAAAGAGATCAAATCTACAACTCACTGCTATCCCTGAAAATGATGGGGAGAATGGAACCAACTTGGAAAACATATTTCAGAGTGTCATCCATGAGAACTCCCCCAACCTAACTAAAGAGGCACACATTCAAATTCAGTAAATGCAGAAAACCCCAGTAAGATACTTCACATGATGATCATCCCCAAGACAGATACTCATCAGATTCTCCAAGGTGGAAATGAAAGAAAAGATGTTAAAGGCAGGTAGAGAGAAAGGTCAGGTCACATATAAAGGGAAACCCATCAGACTAACAGCAGATCTTTCAGAAGAAATTGTACAAGCCAGAAAAGACCGGGGGTGGGGGGCGGGTGTCAATATTCAACATTTTTAAATACAACAAATTCCAACCCAGAGTTTCACATTCAGCCAAACTGGGCTTCCTAAGCAAAGGATAAATAAAATCCTTCTCACGCAGGCAAATTCTGAGGGAATTTGTTACCACCAGACCTGCCTTTCAAGACCTTTTGAACAAAGCACTAAATATGGAAATAAAAGACCATTACCAGCCACTACAAAACACACTGAAGTCCACAGACCAGTGACACTATAAAGCAACCACATAAATAAGTCTGCAAAATAACCATCTAACATCATGATGGTGGGATCAAATCCACACATATCAATACTAACCTTAAACGTAAACGGGTAACTGCTTCAATTAAAAAACAGAGAGGCAACTACATAAAGAACCAAGATCCATTGTTATACTGTCTTCAGGAGACTCATCTCACATGAAATGACACACATAAGTTCAAAATAAAGGGATAGAGAAAAATCTACCAAGCAAATGGAAAACAAAAAAGCAGGGGTTGGAATCATAGTTTCAGACAAAACAGACTTTAAACCAACAAAGATCAAAAAAAGACAAAGAAGGGAATTACATTATGGTAAAACGTGCAACAAAAAAAGATCTTAACTGTCCTAAATATGTATATACCCAACACAGGAGTACCCTGATTCATAAAGCAGGTTTTGAGACCTTCAAATAGACTTAGACTCCCACACAATAATATTTGGAGATTTTAACAGGCCACTGACGATATTAGGACCTGAACTCAGCACTGTATCAAATGAACCTGATGGGTAGCAACACAACTTGCCACCCCAAAACAACAGAATATACATTCTTCTCATCTCCATATGGTACATACTCTAAAATCAATCACATAATTGGAAGTAAAAAACTCCTCAGCAATTTAAAAGAACTGAAATCATAACAAAAAAATCACTCAGACCACAGCACAATCAAATTATAATTCAAGGCTAAGATAGTCACTCAAAATCATTCCGTTACTTGGAAATTGAGTGATCTGCTTCAGAATGACTCCTGGGTAAAAAATTAAATAAAGGCAGTTATCAAGAAGTTCTTTGAAACTAAGGAGAACAAAGATACAGCATACCAGAATCTCTGGGACACAGATAAGGCAGTGTTAAGAGGGAAATTTATGACACTGAATGCCCATATCAAAACACCAGAACTAAAAGAACTAAGTAACCAAGAGCAAACAAATCTCAAAGCTAGCAGAAGACAAGAAACAGCCAAATTTAGAGCTGAACTAAATGAGATTGAGACACAAAAATCTATTCAAAATACCAACAAATTCAGGAGACAGTTTTATGAAATTTTTTGAAAAAAAAAGTAGAGCACTAGCTAGCTAGACTAATAACAACAAAAGAGAGAAGATTCAAATCAACGCAATAAGAAATGATAAGGGGGGTATTATCACTGCCTCACAGAAATACAACCATCAGAGAATACTATATATACCTCTAGGCATATAAACTAGAAAAATTAGAAGAAATGGATAAATTCCTGAACACATACAATAAGGACACCAATAATGAGACCAATAATGAGCTCTGAAATTGAACCAATAATAAATAATCTACCCACCAAAAAAGCCTAGGAACAGACAAATTCCTTCTGAATTTTACCAGGTGTACAAAGAAGAGCTGGTATCATTGCTGCTGAAACTGTTCCAAAAAATTGAGGAGGAGGGACACTTCCTTAACTCAGTCTACAGGGCCAGCATCATCCTGATAAGAAAACCTGACAGAGCCACAGCAAAAAAAAGAAAACTTCCGGCCAATATTCTTCATGAATGTAGATGCAAAAATCCTCAACAATATACTGATTCTAGCAGCACATCGAAAAGTGTACCCATCACAATCAAGTAATCTGGAATGCAAGGTTTGTCCAACATACACAAATCAATAAATGAAATTAATTACATAAACCAAACTAAAGACAAAAACCACATGATTTTCTCAAAATAATAAGAACCATATATGACAAACCCACAGCCAGCATCATACTGAATTGGCAGAAGCTAGAAAAATTCCCCTTGAAAACCAGCACAAGACAAGGATAACTTCTCTCACCACTCTTATTCAATATAGTACTAGAAGTCCTGGAAAGGACAATTGGACAAGAGAAAGAAATAAAGGACATCCAAATAAGAAGAGAGAAAGTCAAACTATCCCTTTATGCAGACTATATAATCCTGTATATAAAAAACCCCATTGTTTCAGTCAAAAAGGTCCTTAATCCAATAAACAACTTCAGCAAAGTCTGAAGATACAAAATCAATGTGCAAAAATCACTAACATTTCCATATATCATCAACGATCAAGCTGAGAGCCAAATCAGGAATGCAATTCCATTCAAAATCCTCACAAATGCACAAAGATATCTAGAAATACAGCTAACCAGTAAGGTGAAAGATCTCTACAAGGGAACTACAAAACACTATTTAAAGAAATCAGAGATGACACAAACATCCCATGCTCATGGAGAGGAGGAATCAATATTTTTAAAATGACCATACTGCCCAAAGTAATTTTTAGACAGAATGCTATTCCTATGAAACTACCATTGACATTCTTCACAGAACCAGAAAAAAATACTATTTTAAAATTCATATGGAACTAAACAAGAGCCCAAATGGCCAAGACAATCCTAAGCAAAAAGAACAAAACTGCAGGTGTCATGCTACCTGACTTCAAATTATACTGCAGTGCTACAGTAGCCAAAACAGCATGGTACTGGTACAAAAAAGAGACACATAAAGAGCAAGGGAAGAGAATAGATAACTCAGAAATAAGTCTGCACACCTACAACTATCTGATCTTTGACAATCCTAACAAAAACAAGCAATTGGGAAATGACTCCCTATTCTATAAATAGAGCTGGGATAAGTGGTCAGCCATATGCAGAAAATTGAAACTGGACGCTTTTTTTTACACCTTATATAAAAATCAGCTCAAGATGGATTAAAGACTGAAATGTGAAACTGCAAACTATAAAATTTCTAGAAGAAAACCTAGATAATACCATTCTGGAATAAGATGCGGGCAAATATTTCTTGCCAAAGATAACAAAAACTATTTGCAATTAAAGCCAAAATTGGAAAATGGGATCTAATTAAAAACTAAAGAGCTTCTGCATAACAAAGGAAACTAGCAAAAGAGTAAGCAACCTAGCAAATGGGAGAAAATGTTTGTGAACTATCCATCTGACAAAGGTCTAACATCCAGCATCTATAAGGAATTTAAACAAATTTACAAGAAAAAAAACTCATTAAAATGTGGGCAAAAGACATTAACAGACACTTTTTCTAAAGAAGGCATACATGCAGCCAACGAGCATATGAAATAAAGCTCAACATCACTAATCATTACAGAAATGCAAATTAAAACCAGAATGAGATGTCATCTTACACCAGTCAGAATGGCTGATTAAAAAGTTAAAAAATAAGAGATGTTGGTGAGATGGTGGAGAAAAAAGAATGCTTATACACTGTTGGTGGGAGTGTGAATTAGTTCAATTGTTGTGGAAGATAGTGTAGTGATTCCTCAAAAATGTAAAGACAGAAATACCACTAGACCCAGGAATCCCATTACTAGGTATATACCCAGAATAACTGGGTACATACTCAGAAAATTATAAATTGTTCTATTATAAAGACACATGCACACATACGTTCTTTGCGGTACTATTCAAAATAGCAAAGACGTAGAATTAACCTAAATGCCCATCAGTGGTAGACTGCATAAAGAAAATATGGTACATAGACAACTTAGAATACTATGCAGCCATACAAAAGAATGATATCATCTCATTTGCAGAAACATGGATGGATCTGGAGGCCATTATCCTTAACAAACTAATACAGGAACAGAACATCAAATAATGCATGTTCTCACTTATAAGTGGGAACTAAATGATGAGAACACATGGACACATAGAGGGGAACAACACACACTGGGACCTATTATGGGTGAAGGGTGGGAGGAGGAAGAAGATCAGAGAAAATAACTAATGGGTACTAGGCTTGATACCTGAGTGACAAAATAATCTGTACAGCAAACTCCCATGTACAAGTTTACCTAAATAACAAACCTGCACATGTACTTCTGAACTTAAAATAAAAGTTTAATTTTAAAAATCTAAAAAAGTGAAGAATTTAATTTATACAAATGCAAACTATAGGACTAATTAAACTGCAGTGTTTAGAGATACATGCTTATTTGGTAATAGTATTTAAAAGTCAAATAATTACGATTTAAAGTGAGAACAATGTTTACTTGGGAACAAAGTATGAAATAATGAGTGGAAAGGGTATTTTGGTAGTCCCAGATCCTGGTACTCCATTACATCCTTATCCCGGTGTTGCTTACATAGATGTTATGTTTTATCATATGTCATTGAGCAGTGATATCAAAAACATTAACCATCTAGAAATAAATCTGACAAAAGATATACAAAAAAGTTATCAACCATTATTTAGATATAGCAGTACAGAAAACTATTAACCATTTTGAGATATACTATTTATGAATTAAATGAATTAATGTAGAGATACCAGCTCACACATAGAATCAATATGTTCTTAATTAAATTTAGTAGAAATGAGAAAAATACTAATATCTAAGAATAGATAAGACACATTTTCAGAAGTACAAAGTGGTCAGAAAGTATTACATTAAATCTTATTACTATTTCCAGGAGGTTTTGTGAGATTCTTTGATTTTCTACATAGACTGTAATGTCATATGAGCATAAAGATAATTTTGATACTTCATTTCTAATCTGTGTAAGCTTTATTGTTTTTTCTCATCTTATTATTCTAGTTATAATTTTAGTACAAGGTGAATAACAGTAGAGAGATATAACATGTTTGCATTTTTCTTAACCTTAGGGACACAGAGCTCAGTGTCTCACAATTATCATGTTAGCTATAAGTTGTTTTAGACATTCTTTACCAACTTGATAAAGTTTTCCTCTGTTTCTTGTTTGCTGAGATTTTTTTTAAAAAACATGAATGGTGTTGGACTACGTCATATACCTTTTTTTACCATTGTTGTTATAATCATCTGATTTCCCTTCTTTATCCTTTTCATCATTTAATGTGGTATATTATTGTATTGATTGATTCTGTTTGTTTGTTTGTTTGTTTGTTTGTTTTTTAAGATGAGATTTTCCTATGTTGCCTGAGCTGCTCTTGAATTCCTGGGCTCAATAGATCCTCCCACCTCAGCCTACCAAATTTCTGAGACTATAGGCTTGTGTCAGTGAGCCCAGTTTTGTATTGGTTGATCCTGAATGTTGAACTAGCATTGATTATCTCAAATAAATCCCATTTGGTGGTGGTGCATAATTCTTAAAATAAAAAAATTATGTGAAAGTGAAATTAATTAAGATTATGTAGTATAAGTAGAAAGATAAACAAATTGATGAATGAAATAGAGGAGATAACCCAAAAACAGGCTCATGCAAATATGTGCACTTGACCTGTAAGAAAAAGTAGCATTGCAGAAAAGTGCCTTCAATAAGTTGACCTGTAAAATTTAGAGAGCTGTGTGGGAAAATTGATGCCTGTACCACATCAGTGACAAAAAAAAATTAAGCAGCTATTAATACATATAAATTAAAAGGAAAAATGGCAACTAGAATACAATATAGAAAAGTGGTTTTTTTGGTTGTAAATTTTTAGTAATTTTAGCACTATTAATTATTTTAATAATCTTGGCAAAAAAAATTGTCAAAAACATACAATTTTGATGACTTGAGTTTTATCTCAGCAAGTAAATAACAGCTTTGTTGAAAGCCAACCTGTGATGCTCACAAAAGACTACATCAGAAGCATATTTACAGTATAACAAATACAAGGTCACTCAGCAACCACACCAATGACTAAGTATCTTCCTCTTCTGACAAACATGAATGTGGATTATTACCAATGACTTACCAATGACTATATTCCAAATTTTTCTTCTTGTCTTACAAATAAAACTTACTAAGACATCTAATCACCGAATCTTCTCTATTTTTTGAAAACATCTACTTGATAATCAACTCACCTTACTTAATCCTGTTGAAGGTCCTCTACGCAGGTTTAAATATTAGAAGAGGTCTCTGTATTCAACTTTCTTGAGACAATCTCTGTTCCTCTAGGTATATATTTTCTTTGCTACAGCAAACAAAAATAACTTAACTTCATTTAAACAAAGATATGTTCCAGGTCGCCTTTGCTTGCCTTTCACAACCAAAGGGAAACACGTGACAGAATGTTGGGGCAACTTCCCACCGCACTGTAAGTAGGTTATTAGATGGTGTAATTAGTTTGTACATTTTCAATTTCAAGATATACATTATTAAAGTTTAAAATAGTAGTTTATATCTCTTGCCAAAAACAATGTTAGGTAGTTTATTATGGTAATTACTTAGCGATTTATTCAACGTTTAAAATATTACTTTTATTTCCCCATCCTAAAATGAGTTAAGCTTTTAAAAGTCACATTTCTATGACTTTAAAATGTTTGAATTAAGAAAACCCATGCCTACCAAATTACAGATACATGTTTAGAATACAATTTGTTGTAATTATATGTCTCCTTTGGGAGAACATGTGTATGCTACAAGAGTGTGTTGGCAATCATTTTCAGTGTTGTGATTATATCCTTTATGATCTGCCTTCCTAATTCAAAGGGCAGGCACGTTTTTTCTTACCATGTTAATTAGTTTCTCTTCAATAATCCAGATGTTTTGTTTATGTAATTTATTCTTTCCTGTTGATTTTTTAGTAATGAGATTAATCTGTCTGATTCCCCTCTTCCTAGCTCAATATTATGCTTCTATAATCATTCCCTTTAACATGGGAGCAAAGACCTCAATCAACCAGTTTGTCTCTTCTTCAAACATTGAAAGGTTTTCTTTTTTATGGAAAGGTTACTGGTAATTTTTTTTTTTTAATTTTTTACATTATCCTCATCTTACAATTGTACTGCAAAAATCCTAAATCAAAAAAACATAGAAACAATGCATAGAACTCTTATAGTGAAAAATAGAATTTGACATTATATGGGATGTGGTTAAACAGTGATGTAAAACTATATCACCAACTAAAATGTATATATTTCTTCCATTACAAGTCAAGAACAAGCCTCCGTTCATTAATTGCTGCCCCAGTCTCCTTTCATTTTAGATTTTAATCTTTTAGCCACATTTCATAGATATTCCCATGTCCATAGCTGAGTGAGCTAAACTCAAGTTTCAACCCAATGCACACTTCAACAGTGATTTCCAAGGTATATGTAGAGGTAGGTTAGTTTTAGTTAATTTCTAAGTCTAAGATTATTAATGGTAATACACACAAATTATTTCTAAATCTAAATAACTGTCAAACAATTAGAAGTAATTTGGGTTGAAATATGTCCTTTACAATTTTCCAAGATGTACACTTCTCTAGATTGGCATACCAAGCAACCCTCAATCCATATCCCTTTGACAATCAATATTCTATGTTTAACTTTGTAATGAAATTACTTTATTTTCTCAAATTAAAGCTAGTTTAAAGGAAAAATTTAGAAAAAAGAAAGATTAGGAACTCATTAAAGATATCCTATTTCTGTGCTTTCAAATATAATGTATTTATAACACGAGCATTGGACTTATTTTTTTATCTCCAAAAGATTTTATTCCATTTCTTCAATTACATTATAATGATCACTATTCTAGAATGAATTTAAATATTTAATAGGGATATAACCATTGAAAACTCTTGTTTTTTATACTATTCTTAGCTGTTGCATTCAGTATATTTTTTTTCCAGAGAAAATGTTGCATCATTTTTCATCTAGTTCTCAAAAATACTTCTTGTGATTTTGATAATAGAATGTAAAACTTATTAGTTACTCATTGGGAAAAGAATATATAATTATATATTGTGATACATATACAGTACCATATATTTAATATAATATTTATTTTATTATATATTGTCATATGTGATACATCATATATTATGCATCATATATTAAATATACTTTGCTCTCTGTTTTAGTGTTTTCCAAAGAAGTAGTATAAATAAGATGTAGATAGATACATACTAGCATTCATACACATATAGATTCATTATAAGGAATTGGCTTATGCAGTTAGAGAGGCAGGCAAGTCCCAAGATCAAAAGTTGGCAAGCTGGAGTCCCTGGAAATCCAATTACGAAGTTTCAGTTCAAAGACCAGAAAAAACTCATATTCTATCTTGAAGGCAGTCATGCAGGAGGGATTCCCTTTTAACTGGGGGAGGGCCAGACTTGTGTTCACTCAAGACCTTCAACATACTGAATTAGGCCCACTCATACTAATGAGAATATATATAATATATATATACACACACACACATATATATGTACATATATATACACACACATATATATGTACATATATATACACACACACACACATATATATACACACACAAACATATATATATTTTGAGAAGGAGTCTCACTCTGTAGCCAGGGTGGAGGACACTGGCGTGATCTCAGCTCACTGCAAGCAATTCTCCTGCCTCAGACTCCCAAGTAGCTGGGATTACAGGCGTGTGCCACCACGCCCAACTAATTTTTGTATTTTTAGTAGCGACAGTGTTTCACCCTGTTGGTCAGGATGCTCTCGAACTCCTGACATCATGATCTACCCGCCCTAACCTCCCAAAGTGCTAGGATTACAGGAGTGAACCACTGTGCCCTGTCAAGTATTTATAAATAAAAATGTCTGTCAAATGATTAAAAGTAATTTGGATTGAAATATGTCCTTTAAAAGTTTCCAAGATGTAAGCCTCTCTAGATGGGTATAACAAGCAACACTACTTTATCTATTTAAATGTTAAACTCACCCAAAAATCACTCACAAAAACTACCAGAATGATGATTGACCATAATATCTGGCCACTCTGTAGTCCAGTCAAATTGACACATAAAGTAAGCCTTTACCCTTGCAATTTAGGACCATGTTCTAGTTATCACATAATCATCAATTTCATAAATATGTGTATTTGTTTCCTCTTCTATTTCTCTCTCTCATTAAAACACAAAGATAACAATTTAATATATTTTCCTGATTTTATATTGCTATTTTAATTTCACGCACACACATACAATAAGAGAAATCAAACAACAATTGAATTCTGCATGCATGTGTGTGAGTGACAGAGAGAGTGATTGGGAGAAAGTAGAGTCACTGATGCTTAATTGTATGTGTCTTCTTTACTAGGCTATGGCTTTAAATTATTTGGTGAAACACTGAAAATTGTATGTAGCTATGAAGATAAATGGACGTAATTAACATTTATAATAGGTTAACCTTAAGTAAAGCAGATTAGTCCTACATGAGTAGGACTCACATAATCAGTCGAAGGCCTTCAGAGCAAAAACTCAAGATCCCCAAATAAAGAATTATGTTTCAGGATTGTGACATAAAAATCTTGCTTGTGTTTCCAGTCTACTGGCCTGCCTTATACATTATAGACTAAAGACTGCAACAACACTATTGCTTGAATCTCCCCACTTAAGGCCAGCATTACAAATTTCAAACTTGCCAACTCCCACAATTAAATCAGCACCTTCCTTAAAATAAATGTCGCTGATACCCTACCCCATCAGTACCCTAATGCTCAGTACAAACACAGACTAAACATTTAGAGTTCTGCTTCTGCCAGTTTGTTATTTTAGAGCAAGGTAGCACAAGGGAATTTTGACTATTTGCAAAGAAGTATTTTAAGAAAGTAGACCATATACTTTATTCTTGAAACATCAAGAAAATTAGAGTTGTATAAACAGACAAATATTCTAGGAGTTTAAGAGATCAAGCAATCATGACACCAAGGGTTAGAAGAGATATGCATGTGAGTATGCATCTATCACTTCTGTATGTTATGGATTCTGAATTTCTATTTTTGTGTACAGAGACATCCACATATATAGTCTTAAAACTATTATCTCATACCCTCTTCTTTTTCATTTAATATTTGATATTTTTAGACATTAATTATATCTCAAATTTAGTTTTACATATGATATGACATAGTGATTGAACACATTTTTTTCTAAGCAGATTTAAACTCTTGGAAAAATTGCATTTATTTCAATATTGACTATTTATTACCTAATAAATTATTTAAATATATGTGCATTTGTTCTTTAGAAATAGTATATATTGCTTAGAAAGGAAAGAATTATTATTAGAAAAATATAAATACTTCTTTTAGCATAGCTACTTATTTCATGAGAAAGTCACATTATTATGTTATTTTCTATTGGTTAGAGCTTTTTATCTGCCTGCTTGCAAATGAAATTAGTTGAATTATACTTTTAATGGAAATAGACATCTAAGAATGCTGCCTTTCAAAGTTGACAAAGTCTTGTTTGTAAAATTATATTTATAATTAAATTTTAGTTTAAATGGTTTGAACAACTTACAAGAACATTTTAATTCTCCTTTTTCAAAAATTTAAGTATTTTGTAGCACATCACAAGCACAATTTTCCCAAAGAGAACAGCAAGAAAATTTGGTTAATGTAAAAATTAAACAGCCAACCCAACAAATAAAATAGACTTGAAGGCAACAGAGACCTTTTAAGGCAATCAGGACATGAAAGAACACAATCTCAAGGAAACAGGATTTGTGCTGAAATTTGGTATGACATTCTGCAGCAACTATTATCCTCAGGACATTTCCCAATTCTGAGAAGAGAGTCTTATACTAAAAAGTATTTGAAAAAAAAAATCTTGTGGACATCTTTCAGACCTAAGAGACAGCCAACACTTGAGGCACTTGAATCACAGTGTAGTTTAATGGCAGATCAGAGTTAAAGAACACCCTAGGCTTTCAGGTGGAACCTCTAGAAAGCTGTGCTCTAGGACCAAAGGTGAACAACAACAACAAAAAAAACTGGAGTCTTATCCAAAGTGTAATCTAAGTTTTAGTCATTATAGTCCCAAATTAAATTAAAGTGATTAGTCACTCTATCTTACTAGCAAAAGTAAAGGCGAATTCTCTATATGGGGAAAAAAAAAATCCTCAGAGACTATAAAATTCCACACGAGTCCTGGCATTCATTAAAAATCATCCTACCTCTTGCATGAGTGAACAAAAACTGACTTAAAGTCAACAAACAAACAGGCAAACAAATAAATCAACAAAACTACACAGTTAACCTAGACTCTGGAATTTTTAGACACATATGGCTGTAGTTAACATGTATAATAAATAGGAAAAATAAGTGAAATAGAAACAAAGTTGTATGATAGCCTAGTATAATTGAAATATGCAAAAACAAATCTAGATACACATTGCAACATACAAAATATAAAAAAATACACAATAACTAAAAGTAAGTGTTCAATTGATCAATTTAGAAGCAAGTTAGTTCTAACAAAAGAAAATATAAACAAACTTAAAGACAGATAAAGAAAAATATCGTTGATAGAAACACAGGTAGGTAAACGATACTAATAGGAGAAAAAAAGACATATAGGACAGAGTAAAAAATTCTTAAATATTGTTACTTGAAGTCCCAGAAAATGAAAAAGAGAGAGGGGGCAGAGAGACGGAGAGGGAGAGAGAGAAACGGAGAGAGAGAGAGAGAGAGAGAGAGAAAGCCCAAAGTAGTAATCGAGAAGATAGTGGCTACAAACTGCAAAATTCACAAATAGACAAGTATGTTCAAGAAGCTGTGCAAACATTGAGCACAATAACTATAACAATAACCAGAGACAAGGAGAAGTTGCTTCCAAAAGGGCAAAAAAAAAAAAAAAATTGGCATCATTAAAGAAACAAAAATGAAATTTAAAGATAAAATTAGAAATATCAACATTCAGTTAATAGACTTCTTTGCTGTTATTAAAAAAATAACTGCCCAACTAGAATTGTATACCCAGCAAAATAATCCTTTGAAATAATGTTTTCTGCTAACCACAAGCTGAAAGCCTTCACCACCAACTGACCTGCACAAAGGAAAAATTCGAAGAGAGTCCTTTAGAAACAAGAAAAATAATCTCAGGCCAAAGCATGGGGATGTAGGAAGAAATGAAGCACAACTGAAAGGTAAATATAATTGTAAATGTAAATAAATATTGACTTTAAAGAAATTGTTTCTAAGATTGATAATATCATGTTGGAATTAATGTAAATGCAGAATTAAAGAATGTGATGATGTTGGGGAGATAATGAAAGTGATAATATTAGATTTTAACAAATCAAAAATAATTCTCTTTAGGGTAAATAAATAATAACAAAAAGTAAAAAACTTGTCAATATAAAAAAGGGATATAATTTTTAGTAATGACAATAAGAATGTCAACCTTATATGTCCCTCAACCATGGCTATAAGTTTTAAATGATTGAAGTGTACCCATGACTTCTTTGTGCCTAATAATTAATACCTATAGCAATTTGTATTGGGATTAAATTTTTTATCTACAGCTAATAAAGACTTTTGTATTAACATGTTTTATTAGACAATTTTGAATGTTTGTGTGTGACAATCACTTCCATTTTATCATATATAACATCTATTAAATAATTTTTCCCCCTGAAGTCTATTTTAATCAAAAAAATTATCTTTCCATCCAACAGGTTCACATTTTATATCTTTTAAGCCTCACTGTTATCTTAACAAATGAATAGCTCAAACTGATCCTATTATCACAAGTTTTCAGAAAATCTGACAGTTGATAACTAGAGGGAGATTATATTAATTTACTTGCCGTAGACTTTTGCTCTAACTACTTCTTGAGCATTTTACATTTTATTAAAGGAAGGAAAGGCAAAGCTGAATAATGGGAGTTTTATTAGTTTTTACTTCAAGACCAATGACAGACTCCTGTGGTAATTTCTCCTCATTTTCAAAACTAATACGACTTCACTTGAATTTTCCCCTAGGAGTATTATATTTTTGATACTGAGCAATACCAAATTTGCTATATTATACTATATAATTTTGTCTGATTACCTCCCCACAGAAATAAAATTAGTATTATTCAAGAGCTTCTTAATAGTTTTTAATAAATAATGTTATTATCAAACAAGCTTAGTATTATATGATACATTTATACTGGAGTTTGATGTAAAAAATACACTATTAGAGTATAGGATTTCTCTTTATTCTTTTTTTCTTTTTTCATATTTTAAATTATGGTAAAAGAAACATAACAATTTACCATTTAAAACATTTTAGGTGTACAGCTCAGTGGCATTAAGGACATTGACACTGAGGTACACCATCTATCTCCAGAACTTTTTCATCTCCCCAAATGGAAGCTCCATACCCATTAAACAATAACTCTCGATTTTCTCCCTTACTCAGCCCCTGGCAACCACCATTCTGCTTTCCATCTTTATGAATTAGACTGCTCTAAGTGTCTCATATGAGTAGAATCATACAGTATTTGTACTTTCATGTCTGGCTTCTTTCACTTTGCATAATGTCTTCAAAGCTCACCCATGTCGTAGCATGGGACAGGATTTCCCTCCTTTTAAGGCTGAATAATACTGCACTGTATATATACACCACATTCTGTTTGCTCATGTATCTGTCAGTCAATGGGCATTTGGTTTGTTTCCACCTTTTAGATACTGTAAATAATGTTGCTGTGAACATAGATGTACAAATATGTTTGAATCCCTGCTTTCAACCCTTTTGGATACATACTCTGAGATAGAATTGCTGGAATACATGGCCATTCTATAAGTAATTTTTTTATTATCTTGATTTTTTTTTATTATACTTTAAGTTCTAGGGTACATGTGCACAATGTGCAGGTTTGTTACATATGGATACATGTGTCATGTTGGTGTGCTACACCCGTTAACTCGTCATTTACATTAGGTACATCTCCTAATGCTATCCCTCCTCCCTTCCCCCACCCCACGACAGGCCCCAGTGTGTGATGTTCCCCACTCTGTGTCCAAGTGTTCTCATTGTTCAATTCCCACCTACGAGTGAGAACATGCAGTGTTTGGTTTTCTGTCCTCGTGATAGTTGGCTCAGAATGATAGTTTCCAGCTGCATCCATGTCCCTACAAAGGGCATGAACTCATCCTTTTTTATGGCTACATAGTATTCCATGGTGTATATGTGCCAGATTGTCTTATTCCAGTCTATCATTGATGGACATTTGGGTTGGTTCCAAGACTCTGCTATTGTGAATAATGCCACGATAAACATACATGTGCATGTGTCTTTATAGCAGCATGATTTATAATCCATTGGATATATGCCCAGGAATGGGATGGCTGGGTCAAATGGTATTTCTAGTTCTAGATCCTTGAGGGAATTGCCACACTGTCTTCCACAATGGTTGAACAAGTTCACAGTCCCACCAATGGTGTAAAAGCATTTCTATTTCTCCACATCCTCTTCAGCACCTGTTGTTTCCTTAGTTTTTAATGACTGCCACTCCAACTGGTGTGAGATGGTATCTCATTGTGGTTTTGATTTGCCTTTCTCTGATGGCAAGTGATGAGCATTTTTTCATATGTCTATTGGCTGCATAAATGTCTTCTTTTGAGAAGAGTCTGTTCATATCCTTTGCCCACATTTTCATGGGGTTGTTTGATTTTTTCTTATAAATTTGTTTACGTTCTCTGTAGATTCTGGATATTAGCCCTATGTCAGATGGGTAGATTGCAAAAATTTTCTCCCATTCTGTAGGTTACCTGTTCATTCTGATGGTAGTTTCTTTTGCTGTGCAGATTCTCTTTAGTTTAATTAGATCCCATTTGTCAATTTTGGCTTTTGTTTATATTGCTTTTGGTGTTTTAGTCATGAAGTCCTTGCCCATGCCTATGTCCTGAATGGTCTTGCCTAGGTTTTCTTCTAGGGATTTTATGGTTTTAGGTCTAACATTTAAGTCTTTAATCCATCTTGAATTAATTTTTGTATAAGGTGTAAGGAAGGATCCAGTTTCAGCTTTCTACATATAGCTAGCCAGTTTTCCCAGCACCATTTATTAAATAGGGAATCCTATCCCCATTTCTTGTTTTTATCAGGTTTCTCAAATATCAGATGGTTGTATATGTATGGTATTATTTCTTGGGGCTGTATTCTGTTCCATTGGTCTATATCTCTGTTTTGGTACCAGTACCATGCTGTTTTGTTTACTGTAGCCTTGTAGTGTAGTTTGAGTCAGGTAGTGTGATGTCTCCAGCTTTGTTCTTTTGGCTTAGGATTGTCTTGACAATGTGGGCCCTTTTTTGGTTCCACATGAACTTTAAAGCAGTTTTTCCCAATTCTGTGAAGAAAGTAATTGGTAGCTTGATGTGGATGGCATTGAATCTATAAATTACCTTGGGCAGTATGGCCATTTTCATGATATTGATTCTCCTATCCATGAGCATGGAATATTCTTCCATTTGTTTGTGTCCTCTTTTATTTTATTGAGCAGTGGTTTGTAGTTCTCTTTGAAGAGGTCCTTCACTTCCCTTGTAACTTGGATTCCTAGATATTTTATTCTTTTTGAAGCAATTGTGAATGGGAGTTCACTCATGATTTGTCTCTCTGTTTGTCTGTTATTGGTGTATAGGAATGCTTGTGATTTTTGCACATTCATTTTGTGTCCTGAGATTTTGCTGAAGTTGCTTATCAGCTTAAGGAGTTTTTGGGCTGAGACGATGGGGTTTTCTAAATATACAATCATGTCATATTTTATTGAGGATTTTTGCATCGATGTTCATCAGGAATATTGGTCTAAAATTCTCTTTATTTCTTGTGTCTCTGCCAGGCTTTGGTATCAGGATGATGTTGGCCTCACAAAATGAATTAGGGAGAATTCTGTCTTTTTCTATTCATTGGAATAGTTTCAGAAGGAATGGTACCGCTCCTCTTTGTACCTCTGGTAGAATTCGACTATGAATCCGTCTGCTCCTGGACTTTTTTTTGGTTGGTAGGCTGTTAATTTTTGCCTCCATTTCAGAACCTGTTATTGGTCTATGCAGGGATTCAACTTTCTGGTTTAATCTTGGGAGTGTGTGTCCAGGAATTTATCCATTTCTTCTAGATTTTCTGGTTTATTTGTGTAGAGGTGTTTATAGTATTCTCTAATGGTAGTTTGTATTTCTGCGGGATTGATGGTAATATGCCTTTTATCATTCTTTATTGCATCTATTTGTATCTTCTCTCTTGTCTTCTTTATTAGTCTTGCTAGTGGTCTATCCATTTTGTTGATCTTTTCAAAAAACCAGCTCCTGAATTCATTGATTTTTGGAATGGTTTTTTTGTGTGTGTGTGTGTCTCTATCTCCTTCAGTTCTGCTCTGATCTTAGTTATTTCTTGCCTTCTGGTAGCTTTATGAATAAGTTTGCTCTTGCTTCTCTAGTTCTGAAATTTTGATGTTAGGAAAGATCTAAATCTTTCCCGCTTTCTCTTGTGGGCCTTTGGTGCTATAAATTTCCCTCTACACACTGCTTTAAATGTGTCTCAAATATTCTGGTAAGTTGTGTCTTTGTTCTCATTGGTTTCAAAGAACATCTTTATTTGTGCCTTCATTACGTTATGTACCCAGTAGTCATTCAGGAGCAGGTTGTTCAGTTTCCATGTAGATGAGCGGTTTGCATTGAGTTTCTTAGTCCTGAGTTCTAGTTTGATTGCACTGTGGTCTGAGAGACAGTTTGTTTTAATTTCTGTTCCTGTACATTTGCTGAGGAGTGCTTTACTTCCAATTATATGGTCAATTTTGGAGTAAGTACGATGTGGTGCTGAGAAGAATGTATATTCTGTTGATTTGGGGTGGAGAGTTCTATAGATGTCTATTAGGTCTGCTTGCTGCAGAGATGAGTTCAATTCCTGGATATCCTTGTTAACTTTCTGTCTCGTTGATCTGTCTAATGTTGACAGTGGAGTGTTGAAGTCTCCCATTATTATTGTATGGGAGTCTAAGTCTCTTTGTAAGTCTCTAAGGGCTTGCTTTATGAATCTTGGTGCTCCTGTATTGGGTGCATATATATTTAGGATAGTTAGCTCTTCTTATTGAATTGATCCCTTTACCATTTTGTAATAGCCTTCTTTGTCTCTTTTGATCTTTGTTGGTTTAAAGTCTGTTTTATCAGAGACTAGGATTGCAACCCCTGCTTTTGTTTGTTTGTTTGTTTGTTTGTTTTCCACTTGCTTGGTAGATCTTCCTCCATTCCTTTATTTTGAGCCTATGTGTCTCTGCACTTGAGATGCGTCTCCTGAATACAACACACTAATAAGTCTTGATTCTTTATCCAATTTGCCAGTCTATGTCTTTCAATTGGAGCATTTAGCCTATTTACATTTAAGGTAAATATTGTTATGTGTGAATTTGATCCTGTTATTATGATGTTAGCTGGTTACTTTGCTCATTAGTTGCTGCAGTTTCTTCCTAGCATCGATGGTCTTTACAATTTGACTGTTTTTGCCGTGGCCGGTACTGGTTGTTCCTTCCCATGTTTAGTGCTTCCTTCAGGAGCTCTTGCAAGGTAGGCATGGTGGTAACAAAATCTCTCAGCATTTGTTTGTCTGTACAGGATTTTATTTCTCCATCACTTATGAAACTTAGTTTGGCTGTATATGAAATTTTGGGTTGAAAATTTTTTTCTTTAAGAATGTTGAATATTGGCCCCTACTCTCTTCTGGGTTGTAGCATTTCTGCTGAGAGATCCACTGTTAGTCTGATGGTCTTCCCTTTGTAGGTAACCCAACCTTTCTCTCTGGCTGCCCTTAACAATTTTTTTTTCTTCATTGCAACTTTGGTAAATCTGAAAATTATGTTTCTTGGAGTTGCTCTTCTCAAGGAGTATCTTTGTGGCATTCTCTGTATTTCCTGAATTTGAATGTTGTCCTACCTTGCTAGGTTGGGGAAGTTCTCCTGGATAATATCCTGAAGAGTGTTTTCCAACTTGGTTCCATTCTCCCCATCACTCCCAGGTACACCAATCAGACATAGATTTGGTCTTTTCACATAGTCCCATAATTCTTAGAGTCTTTGTTCATTTCTTTTTACTCTTTTTTCTCTAAACTTCTCTTCTGTCTTCATTTCATTCATTTGATCTTTGATCACTGATACTCTTTCTTCCTCTTAATCAAATCAGCTACTGAAGCTTGTGCATGCATCCTGTAGTTCTCATGCCATGGTTTTCGGCCCCATCAGGTCATTTAAGGACTCCTCTACATTGTTTCTTCTAGTTAGCCATTCATCTAATCTTTTCTCAAGGTTTTTAGCTTCTTTGAGATGGGTTTGAACATCCTCCTTTAGCTCGGAGAAGTTTGTTATTACCGATCGTCTGAAGCCTTCTTCTCTCAATTTGTCAAAGTCATTCTCCATCCAGCTTCGATCCATTGCTGATGAGGAACTGCATTCCTTTGGAGGAGTAGAGGTGCTCTGGTTTGTATTATTTTGGGGTTTTCTGCTCTGGTTTTTCTCCATCTTTGTGATTGTATCTACCTTTGGTCTTTCATGACGGTGATGTACAGAAGGGGTTTTGGTGTGGATGTCCTTTCTGTTTGTTAGTTTTCCTTCTAACAGTCAGGGGGTCCTCAGCTGCAGGTCTGTTGGAGTTTGCCGGAGGTCCACTTCAGACCCTGTTTGCCTAGGTATCACCAGCAGAGACTGCTGAACAGCAAATATTGCAGAATGGCAAACGTTGCTGTCTGGTCTTTCTTCTGGAAGCTTCCTCTCAGAGGGTAACCTGTCTCTATGAGGTGTCAATTGACTCCTTACTGGGAGGCATCTCCTAGTTAGGCTCCTCAGGAGTCAGGGACCCACTTGAGGGGGCAGTCTGTCCATTCTCAGAGCTCAAACTCCATGATGGGAGAAGCACTACTCTCTTCAAAGCTGTCAGACAGGGACATTTGAGTCTGCAGAAGTTTCTGCTGCCTTTTGTTCAGCTATTCACTGCCCCCAGAGGTGTAGTCTACAGAGGCAGACAGGCCTCCTTGAGCTGCAGTGTGCTCTACCCAGTTCGAGCTTTCCAGCCACTTTGTTTACCTACTCAAGCCTCAGCAATGGTGGACAACCCTCCCCCAGTCTCACTGCCACCTTGCAGTTGTATCTCAGACTGCTCTGCTAGCAGTGAGTGAGGTTCTGTGGGTGTGGGACCCTCCAAACCAGGTGTGGGATATAATCTCCTGGTGTTCCGTTTGCTAAGGCCAATGGAAAAGCACAGTATTAGGGAGGGAGTGTCCCGATTTTCCAGGTACAGTCTGTCACGGCTTCCCTTTGCTGGGAAAGGGAATTCCCTGACCCCTTGCACTTCCTGGGTGAGGCGATGCCCCACCCTGCTACATGGGCTGCACCCACTGTCTGATAAGCCCCAGTGAGATGAACCCAGTACCTCAGTTGGAAATGTGGAAATCACCTGTCTTCTGTGTCACTCATGCTGGGAGCTGCAGACTGGAACTGTTCCTATTTGGCCATCTTGGAACCTCTTCTCTTCTCTTTATTAACTTAAAGTAAAACATTACTAGTGTAGTTTGTGTTGCCACAAGTATGCTTCAAACTGACTCTTTACGTATTTTTGAAATAAAGTGGCAAAATATCTGCTATGACTCCATAAAAGCTCAAATTACAAGTTTAGATCTTGGGGTTCAGGGCTTAATATTTGTTAAGAATCTATTATTTTCTTTCTGAATTTGTACAAGAAATTTCCAAATATGACATTTTATCCACATCAGAATACATTCTTTTTTTCTTTTTTTTTTTTTTTTTTTTTTTTTTGAGATGGAGTCTCGCTCTGCCGCCCAGGCTGGAGTGCAGTGGCCGGATCTCAGCTCACTGCAAGCTCCGCCTCCCCGGTTCTCGCCATTCTCCTGCCTCAGCCTCCCGAGTAGCTGGGACTACAGGCACCGCCACCTCGCCAGGCTAGTTTTTTGTATTTTTTAGTAGAGACGGGGTTTCACCGTGTCAGCCAGGACGGTCTCGATCTCTCCTGACCTTGTGATCCGCCCGTCTAGGCCTCCCAAAGTGCTGGGATTACAGGCTTGAGCCACCGCGCCCGGCCCAGAATACATTCTTGTATGTAATGACTTTCTAAACATATTAAAATGTTTTATTTCACGTATAACATGAGTAAGTAAACAAAACTTGGCACTTCCAAAAAGATGTTATTTAAAAGTGAGTTTAAGTGTCCTAGCACTATGTCTAGTTTGCCTAGTAGCAAGATGATTCTAAGAAAATGGGAGAAATCAACTTGTAGAATTAAGACTATAAACAGTAGTAGAATCGTACTAGTAGGTGTAAGAGCAGAATGCCAGAAATAGTTAATATCTGTAGAACTTCCACAAATAACCATGTTACTTAAAATATGAGAAATTCAATTGTGCAAATATCTGTGCACAAAATTAGGCCCACTTAGACCTGGTTTCTTGATATATTACTTTTTAAAAAATTTGTGCAGCCTGCAAGTTCTTCTACTTCTAGGAAGAATGTAGTTTGGAACAGTAGACCAATGGTCAAACTGACCAAATATTCTAATTATTATAGAAAAATATTTGTCAGAATGAAAGTAAGCCATAGTGTAAACATATGTTTCCCAACAACAAGAATGACATATAAGTTCAAGTATGGAAATTTATGTAGCATGCAAAAATTTGTCAGGAGAAAGCTGGTAGCTATTCTAATAGTAAATGAAGAAGACTTAAAAACAAGAAACATTACCTTAGTAAAGGTGACATCTCTCATTATAAAGTCTCAATTCATGCATAAGATAAAATTTCAAAAACTAGATATAGATGGATAAAGTTACATGTGTATACAAAATTATATAAATATATTAATCCTTAAAACAAAAATAATATATACCTGAATAAATCTATATTACTGTGTATATTGTAAAGACGAACATGTATGGATGTTTATTTATAATTAACCCCTCCCAGTGACTTGTGGAGGAAAAAAATGACAGATTTGAACCAATAGCAGCAATAATTACAGAAAATGTAAACAATGTGAATATTCCAATAAATATAGAAAAGTAGTTGCAGAATGAAAGTAAACCTTAGTAAGTATACGTGTCTTAACAACAGGAATGACATGTAAGTTCAAGTATGGAAAATTATGTAACGTGCAAAAATATATGAGGAGAAAGCTGGTATAGTTATTCTCATAGCAAATGAAGACGGCAAATACAAAAAGCAGTATCTCAGTAAAGATGACATTTCTCATTATAATGTCTCAATTCATAAGTATGATAAAATAATTATATATCTATATATTCCCAATAATATAGCCTTATAAAGGGAAAATGGGTAGAACTAAAAGAAAATTAGAAAATTAATCTCCATTCATTGTTGGTAATTTTAATACATTTTTCTCATTAACATTAAAAAAATCACTAATCTCCAATACGTCTCCATTAGAAGTTTTTTTCTGGGGAAAATTAGTAATAATAGCTTTTAATAAATGTCATAAATATCTATGTTCAATCACACTATTACCCAAATTAAAGCCAGATCAAAACAGAAAATAGTTACCCCTGCTAAAAGTCATGACCTTCAGAAGACATTTTGAAGAAAGCAATTATGTGCTCTGTTATTACTCAAAATGCATTTGTTACAAAGAATAATTAGATAGTGGAAACAAATTGCTACTTATTTGACTACAAATTACTAGAGATATTGCAGATTTGAAAGACATTATTGACAAATTTGATCTAACAGCTAAATGAGATGACATCCAATAGCCATTGATTATATATTCATCTGAAAATCACTCCATGATAAATCATAGAGCAAGTCTCAGCAATTTTAAAGTAATATTGTCATAAAATTTATGTTCTCCAATCTTAATGAGAATTAAGCTAGAATCCAATAATAAGATAAGTCTACTCTCCTCCCACATATTTAGAATTTAAGCATACTCATCTACATATGCATAAAGAAAAAATCACAGCGCAATTTAGAAAATAATTAGAAATGAATTGCAATTATATTGAAAGCATGACATATCAAAACTTACGGAATGCAGTTATTGCTGTCTCATATAAGATCAAAGTTTCTATATAAAAATAATACTTAAAAGTCCCAGAAGTTTAAATCTAAATACACTTTAAAAAGAAACTACGTAAGAAGAACATAAATCAACAAAAAAGAGAAAATATAAAAAAGAGTAACAAACAAAATTAACAAAATCAACATTGTTTTCCTTAGAAACATTAATAAAACTCATGTCTCTATCAAAGTTGATAGAGGGAAAATATTGAGAAAGCACAAATAACTAACATGAAAAATAAAAATATTACTCCAATACAGTTCATAGAAACATGGGAAGAAATAGATAATGTCATCTCTAGTTTAATAAAATTGAAAATTTAGACACCATGGAGCAGCCCTTCAAAATGCAACTTTCCAAACCTCAAATAAGAAGGCATAGAACATCAGAAAAATCTCATATATAATGAAAAATAAAATCCCTAAAAACAATCTATCCACAAAGAGAAACGTAGATTTGATGGCTTTTATAGTGAACTTTCCAATTTCAGAAGGAAACGGTAACACTTTTTCAAAATGCTCAGAGATAAATTAAAATAAGAAAATACTCCTGAACCACTATATGAATCCATACTAAAACCAGACAAAAATATAACTAAAAATGAAAATTGGCTGGGAGCAGTGGCTCATGCCTGTAATTCCAATAGTTTGGAAAACTAAGGAAAAAGGATTGCTTGATGCCAGGAGTTTGAGACCAGCCTGAGCAATATAGCAAGCATCGCTACAAAAAAATAAAAAAATCTGCCAAGCATGGTGGCACACACCTTAGTCCTAGCTACTCAGGAGGCTGAGGTAGGAGGATTACTTGAGCCCAAGAGGTTGAGACTACAGTAAGCTATGATTGTGCCAATGGACTCCAGCCTGGGCGACTGATCAAGATCTTGTCTCTAATAATAATAAATTAAAAAAAAAAAATCAATGAAAGCACAGAGAAAACTATAGGCCAGTCTTTATAATAACATAAATCTGTCATTACATTCAGATAGCAAGGTTGTAATTGTTGAAATACAGAAATTAAAAACTATAAGAATTAATAGGTCATTCTATCATGGTTGCCGAATTTAAGATCACTATAAAATATACTTATATAAAAACAACCAAAAAACCCAGAGTATATATTAGAAGATGACAAACTCAGAAGTATTGAAAGCAAGAATTCACAAAACAATAAAGAAGCAGAATATACATGGAGACATTTAAACATAAATGTGGATTGGATAAAGTCACCTACTGGATCAGAAAAGAGTGGCTATGGGTTATATGTAAGATATTGATATAAAATTGTGATTTAGAGGTTTGGAATTATAAGAATGATTGAAGAGAGCATGATAATATCTTTTATAAAGCCAAGCTGTTTTATATAAACATCTGACAAACTTAAATTCAGGGCAAGAAGTATTAGATGAGACACAAGATGGCACAAAATGTACAGTCCACAAGGACGATTTGATTTTAGGAATGTTTAAACGACAAGCAACATAATATGAAAATAAGTAACATGAAATCTATGGAGAATGCACAAAGAAATAAATAGAAATGCAATATTAGAATGCATTTTTACTTAACCCATTCAAATAGTTGTTCTGATAGAATAGCAGTTAATAATATATAAAAAATCTGAATAAAATAATTATTTGTATTGATCTCATAGATAAATTTTAGCTTTATTGTATATCAAAATTGTGCTTATTCTTAGGGACACAAGGAAAACTTACCAAGCATGACCATATGTTACACCAACAACGAAATTTATTTTAGATTTGAAAAGGTAAAAGCAATACAGAAGAACATTTCTGAACACAGTGAATAAATACAAAAAAGAAACATTAAAATCAGTAGTAGACAAATATTAAAATGATCCAGAAATTAAAAATATGCTGTAGCAATTTGATTTTGAAATAACTTTAAGATGAAAAAGAAAAGCAAAACTAATAATTCAATGCATCTAGGAAACAATAATAAAATTCAATGAGTAAGTGTAATTAATATACAATGAAATACCACTGCATGCCAACCAGAATATCATATTTTATGTAATATCTTATATATGTATACATAGAATGACTCAAATGTAGCAGATTCAGGCACAATCTTTTTTGTATTGTCTTTTTAAGATCTATAATAATCTTTCCTTTAATTGGTTTGCTTATTTTTTAATTATTTGACAAATATTATGTCCCAGGTGACATTTTATATGTTGAGAGTAAAGCAGTAAATAAGAAACACAGGATGTGTACATGTGGTGTTATGGGGGTGCAGGGACTGGTCTGCAAACAGAAGTGAATGAGCAAGATAGTACTGTGGTGATTCATGCTAAAAAAGGAAGGATGGAAGGTGCAGAGAGAGAAAAAATAATTGGGGAGGAATGACTGAGGGAAGGAGGGAAGGAAGGAGGAATGATAAAAGGAAAGAAGAGAGAGAGAGATCAAACAAGTATTCCCTTATTTATGTGATATAGAACAATTGTCAAAAAAGATTGGATGTCTAATTTTGATTGGGTTGTCATAGAAGAAGCCATTTTGAGTTTGGACTTAAATTTCTGTAAGTGGCCAAGATGAGAATCGCTGGGGCAGAGAATTACAGAAAGAGGGACAAGTGCAAAGGGCAAAGAAGAGTAAATAAAATGAGATTGACCTGATTAACAATAGAAAGGTAGGTTATTTGTCAGAGCATGGTGTAGAGGGAGTCAGAACTAGCCAAGACCACTCAGGAATTATCTTAAAGTAAGAATTGAAAATGTATAAACTTCTTTCCTCCTTTTTAAGCGATTTTTTCTTCTCCATCATATTTGTTTCATAAAATATCACTTTGACCATCCAAAGAACTTTCCAACACACATTCTTACATCCAAAAATACATTCTATAATTTCAAAATCACACAACCATGTATTTTACTATTTTGTAATGTAATGGTAAAAATATGGCAAGGTATTATGGTATGGTAAATGTAAAATATTTTAAGAATACAGTAAAGTCAGGTGTTATTATTAACTTAAAACCAAAATTTAAAAATTCATTTGGTCTACTTAAGTTTTTCATGGTAGTCAGAGACGTTCAATTTCCCAATGTCGAGTTTTCTTTAAGAGAAATCACAGTCACTGAAGGGACCCTCCATGAGAAATCATAAAATCTTTGCTGTGTAACATGGTACTTTTTTTTAATGTTAACTCTCAGCTTCTTCTAATTAAGAAATTGAAATGACCGTACTGAGTCCTTCAGGAGGCTAATGCCTTTTCCATGTGACATTTCACACCCAAGGATATAAAACAGGGAGAGTGGACAAACAATAGCAGCTACTGCCTTGACTGGGAAATTACTTTGAGAAAGACTGATGCGCTTGGTTGTATTTTGATGGATAATCTATTCAGTATTTCAGGACTTTGTTCATCTAGAATTTACCGAGAAAGTGATGAGCTACAGATGGTCCAGGTGTTTGTTTTGTTTTGTTTTGTTTTGTGTTTTTTTATGGCACTGAGGCAGAATGCAACAGTGTGTTTGCTTTTGCACACCCAAGCAGTTAAGTTTCACAAATAAAGTGTAAAAATAATTTCTGTGCATAGATAACACAGTTCATCTGTTGAGAGACACGGCAAAACTGAATCCAAAGAGCCTTTTGGTTGAACAAACAAGGAATTATAATGAATAATGTTGCTCCACTATAACAGATGTAGAACAATGACAGTCTGGCTGATATATGAACAGAAAAAATGGCTTAAGAGGAGAAGCCACAGGCCTCTCTGTCTCTCTCTCACTACTTACTTTAAGTGTACAGTTCAGTAGTGTTTATATATATTCACATTGTGAAGTGTACATTGTTGTAAACAGATCTTCAGAACTTTTTCATCTTGCAAATCTGAAATCTATACCCCTTAAACAACTAACTCCCCCTTTCCTCCTTCCTCCAGACTTCTTATTATGACTGGAGCTTTTTTTATTACATTTATTATTCAAGTCTAGATTTAAGAAACAAGCTTCCTAAAATGTTAAACTTTGTTTTTTAAATAAAATGAAGTTAGAGTAATCCAATATTTACATTAAAGTTATGTGAAAACTTTTGAAACAAAATTTGTATATATTTATATTTATGTTTGTCTCTAAGTCTTCAAATGCAGACATAGAGCTTTGGTAAGTTCATGGGGTTTTTTGATAGATTATTGTAGACATAATTTATGAAGGCACTGGTTAATAAAAATAATGTTGAGAACTTGGCCTCTCTTATTGATATAATCCATGTACTTATTAGCATTTAAGCATTCAAGAAATAGTTCTTGTTTAAATGAATACCTAGACTATTATATAACCATTCAAATAGTTTTGATGATCTGTTTACATTATAAGGTAAAGCAGTGGGATACAAAAGTGCTTTAATTTCACTTTATGTAGCTTATGTGAAATCCACACCCTATGGAAATATATGAAGAAACGTTAAATTTGGGTCGAAGATAACGTGGATGGGATAGTGTCACTTACTACATCAAAAAAGGGCAAGACACTGATATAAAATTGTGATTTAGAGGTTTGAAATTATAAGAATGGTTGAAGAGTATAGGAAGTTCAAAATGCTAGGAAAAAATGACTAGCAAAATAACTATCTTAATTATTTTATTAAGTTAAAGATAATTATTCAATTTTGTCTCATATCCTTTTTATCAAATATTTGAAGTGAATAAGGTTTTTGTTTACTTTTAGTTTATATTAAACCATATTATATTTACATGAAAACATTTTCTTTTGTATAAGATGATAGAAAATTTTTTAAAATAACCATTTCCTTTTTCACTACACTAGATACAATTACCCATACTGCCTTAGAAGGATGTGTCCTTTCATTACTTATTGAGAGCAGTGATAAGTTTTGCGCATCTCTCTTGCTTTCTCAAAAAATTTTCCTCACTGGTTCAAACAGGGATTTCTGAACATGATGATTATGCTTAAAGGCCTAGACAGTGGTAATGCCTTTATAGACACACACCCCTTTTTGCCCTGTGGATTATTTCTGCATTTATTCATCTAATGAACAATATTTATTAAGGTCCTATTATGTGTTGTGTGGTCTGCAGATGTATAAAGCCCTCACAGGAAATGAACCTGCAGACGTGGCTTCCTAAGTGCATTGCTTTAATTTGCTGAGTTGCTCCAGACAAATTCATGAATATAATCTACAGGCATCTCTACGCTGAGATTACCCACAGAGGCACCTATCCATTCATAATTCATATATTCAAATATAAAGTCACTACTAACAACTAAATATCATCCACTTGACTATGTCCCGCGAGTGAGAAGTTTCTCAGCCATCATTCAACCCATGAGGTAAGCAGCCTCTGCAGTTTCTGGGCCCATTATCTGTTTACTTAGTAAGTGGTTTCAGGATATGGCATTGCCCAGTCAATTCAGATAATGTTCTGACTGCAGTACTTAGTACCTACAGTGAAGAAAAACTATTGAGAATAAATCCATAATGTCTCTCAAACGTATTTTCATCAGCCAGTGATGAAATACAAACCCCAACTCCTCCAGCACACACCCACACTTTACCTCACCACCAGCATATTGATGTGTGTTTCCTTATCCCTGACTCAACTTTCTCTCTCTCAACTAAAATGACATCTGTCAGCTTTGTCTTCTGGGACCATTATCCTATGATTAATCAAGTTCTAATATCCTCAATTTTTTCTCCACAAGTTCCCTTTGCTTTTTGGTCTTACCTTTAACCTGGCTCACTTTTGACAGTGCCACCTCCTCACCTCCTCTGAGGTCCCTCCCACATACTTTTCCTACCGACCTCTTTTAAGAAACTTTGTTCTATTGAAATCTAAACAATTGTAATATTCTACCCTAAACCTTTATTGTGTCATTTATTTGACATTACTTGACCTCTTGGTTACCAGCCTTGTTTATTCAGGAATCCGAAAGCTGGCTCACAGTCCTTATCTGTAATGTATGTGTTCATTTTTTTCTGTATGTCTTCAAAGTATGCTTTGATTACCTTCCAAATGTCTACATTCTTGGCCCCTTTCCTTTTTTTTTTTTTTAATGACAAAAACTGTCCACACAGCAGCTGCTAATTCCTACTCACTCCAAGGAGATTTCTCCAAATCTTTAATGTTCTGCTGTATGATTATAACTTCTTTTAGCTTTTTTTAAAACTATTCCCACTAAAGTCATTTTAAAAGCAGAGTCTTAATCAGACTTTAGATAGAAAAGAAAGATGTACCTGCAAAATATCAGCCCAACCCAGATGTTCAGCATAAAAGGTGAAGTGATAAAATGAAGAAAGAAGTGATATTAGGAGGAGAATTAGGAAAGTACTGTCACAAAATCATGTGTATATGGATTTTGTATATACACATATATCTGTGTGTATATATGTATTCAAATACACACACATATAAGAATTTTTACATACGTATGTTTATTCACCTTTTAAAGAGGTAGAACTATTAAAAGCAACATTTTATTTAAATTAAATTTAACAGAGTTTAACTGAGTAAAGAACAAGAGGTTCAGAGAGCTTTGCTCCAAAAGTGAACAGGCAGCATTTATGAAGAGAAAACAGAAGTGAGGCACAGAAACAACCTGATTGATTACAGCTCTATGTTTATGCTATTTGAATATAGTCTTATCAATCAGCCACTCATGACTGACCGAAGTTCAACTGTGTAAGTGGCTGAGATTGAGCTATTTGTTACAAAAGCATTCTCCTAAATTAAGCTCTCAGTTAGTTTATATGCTAAGTTAGGTCGAGGTTTGTTACAGAGGGACTCACAGTAGGGAGGCATCCTCAGGCTAGTTTCCTTTGATTAACAGTACTCATCTGTGACAAAGACTTCTTGAGTTAAACTAGAAGATAACATAAAATAAGTCACTTGATTTTTCTCAAGGTTGTTATTTGTTAGCTTGACTATTGCACTTTTGATAGAGAGTAGTGGAAAGAAGCCTGAATGAAGTTGGTTAAGGAAAGAATAGGAAATGTTGGTTAACGAAAAAATAGGAAGTGTGGAAATATAGGTATATTACTTTCTCATGAAGTTTGGGTAGAGGAGAACAGAGAAAAGGGGCTGCAACTGTCAGAGAGACAAGGCTAAGAAATGAAACACTGCACACCTTTGTATTTAATTATGATGATGTTGCAGTATACAGGATGAACTGATACAATTAAGCAAAGAAAGGATGGGTAGAGAAATGATGTGCTTAAGACTTCAGGAAAGGGTGGTATCTAGGACTCAACCCTTGATAAGAGCCAGAGCTCTTCCTATAGTTACTATAGATGAGAAATAAAAGATGAAAATAAATGGGCAGTATTTATCTGAAGCAGATAAAGAAGCTCACTTTTGACAAAAAGAGCTCATTAGATGAGAGTAGCCAAAGCCTAGAGCTTTGAGGGAAGATGGTGTTAAATAGTTCCCTTATAAGGTATTGTTCAAGCTATTGATCAAGCTGCTGTGAGAAAGAAGCTAAAACAGTGACTGACTTGTAAACGGTAAAGTTGCCTTTATTTCTTCTTCTTCTTCTAGATAATATCACTAGGCAAGTAGGTGAACTCTCCTGTCTGAAGTCTTGCAGGGATCCAGGCTAAAAGTGCAGCCCTGCTTTCTTCAGCTCATAGCTTCCACTCCTATTTCAGTCATCATCATTTTCAGTCCACTAGAAAGGGTAGAGTTAAAGCACAGTGTAAATACCTTGTCTTTGAATATGTGGTCGCATATCACTATCTAAAAATTGGTCACATAGCTATATCAAGCCACATGGTTGCCTGGAAACTATAATCTGTGGCTAAGCAGCTGTTTCTCATTTAAAATCTGGGGAGAAGGCTTCCAATACTACAAGGACGATGGCAAGATTTCATACGGAGAGTTAGCTATCCATGCCACAAAAAGTATGGGAAAGAAAACTTATTAAAATAAGCATTTCACACCTGTAATCCCAGCACTTTGGGAGGCTGAGGTGGGCAGATCACAAGGTCAGGAGTTTGAGACCAGACTGGCCAATGTGGTGAAATCCCGTCTCTACTAAAAATACAAAACTTAGCTGGTTGTGGTGGAGAGTGCCTGTAGTCCCAGCTACTCAGGAGGCTGACGTAGGAGAATCGCTTAAACCTGGGAGGTGGAGGCTGCAGTGAGCTGAGATCTTGCCATTGTACTACAGCCTGGTGACAGAGGGAGACTCTGTCTCAAAAACAAACAAACAAACAAAAAACAACAAAAATGCATAGCCATAGTGTGAGTCCTTTTGAACATTACAATCATAAGTTGAGTCAGCGGATATATTTTCAGCTTCTCTCTGACTAATTTATTGAGGAATAATTGTAGGCCAGGAGATGTTGTGAACACTAAAGATAGAACATTAACATTTTTTATAATATCTTTGGTATCACAGAACTTTCATTCTAGTAGGTGGAACATATGGTCAACCAATATGCAATCAAACAAACAAGAAATATATCACATAGTAAAGCACAGTGAAATAAATTAAACCTATGTGATTGCAAGAGAAGAAAGTCTATTGACTTGAAATGGCATTTAAAGTCAGATATGAAAGGAAAAAAAAAAAAAGCCAGTCATGCAACAGTAGGATGACAGAAAATTTCTGGAAGCAGATCATTTGGCACAAAGCTCCTAAATGAGAAATAAGTTGTATTTGAAAAACAAAAGGAGAGGCAATGATATTAATGCATAGCAGGCAAAGGGGAAGAGATAGGGCTGAGGCTGAACATGCAGGGGAAGGCAAAACACACAGGGTTTTAAAGTCTGAATAAAAAGATTATAATTCATATTAAGTGAAAAACTAAGTGATTTTGACAATTTCAGAGTTTGAGTGATGTGTTGAAATTTTACTTCAAACACACAACCAAAGTTAGGGTTTTTAAAAAGTAGGATGAAGCAAGAAGAGTTCAGCTAATCCCACTTTGAAGTATTGATCTGAAAATAATGAAAATGTATATCTGTAAAATACTTGTACAAAAATATTTATAGAAGATTTATTAATAACAGTCCTGAATGGGAAACTACTCAAATGGCTATCAGCAAGTGAGCTGGCAAATCGTGTTGCATTCATACAATGAAACACTCCTCAGCATTTTAAAAGTTATGGGTTATTGACACACACAACAAAATGGCTGAATCTCAGAAGCATGCTGAAAGAAGTAGTCAGTTTCAAAAGCGCACATACTGTATTATTCAATCTATATGAAAAATAATTTCAAAATATGAAGTCTGTGAAAATAGCAAGTAGGTCAGATGCTGTCTGTGTCTGAAGTAGTGTGAGGGCTTACTGAAGGGAAGCATGTAAAAATTGTTCAGAGGTGATGAAAATATTCTGTATCTTGATTATGGTGGTGATTGCATAGGTATACACCTGGCTCAAAACTGTTTAACTTTACACTTGAAAACATACATTTCATTTTAGACAAATTATATCTCATTAAAGTAAAGCATTTATTAAATTCTGTTTTTGTTTTAAGTGTAAAAGATCAATGGAGTTATTGGTTTTCAGAAGTTCTTAACAATCTTTTAGTAAAATTCTATTTCATTTAGGAGAATCATAGTAAGTTTTAATATAGAGGACAATTCGCTGAATAATCTAAGTCATGACTAACTCTCCAGCCTAAATTAATTTACTCAAATTACCTTTTCAACCCTAGGTGTGGACATGTTTTTTATTCCATGCAAATGCTTCTCTAAATCCTTTCTCACCTAAATATCAATCTTCAGATCCTCCTGGGAATAAGTTTCAACTGACTTACCATATACTGCTATAACTTCTTCATTAATAAAGACCTCCTTTATTAGATGATAAACTCAAAGAGTACAATTTTTTTCTTTCCTTATTACCACATCGTCAGCAACTAACAGGATTTAGCTAATAGAAAATTTCAATAGCTATCATTAGAGCCATTGTCATGAGGAATCACACACCAAATATACCACATGATATTTGGGCAGTGGCTTATATTATTTGTCTCTAAACATATATTTCCATATGGATATCTATATTATAAAGATTTTGAATGTCTCTAAATAAAAGGAGATATGAGTCAAGTAATTGTTAATAGAGGGTTAAGCAAAAGAAGAACAAATTAGAAGAGAATAGATCGGTAGTTATTTGAAAATAACAGTAGTTACATAAATGGCTAAATTAAAAATATGGTTTAGCAACATTATATATTTCATGCAGTGAAAATTCACCATTTATGAACCAGTGAACATGTGATATTTGGTTTATTGTTCCTGTGTTAGTTTGCTAAACATAATGACCTCCAACTCTATCCATGTCCCTGCAAAGAATATGCTCCCATTCTTTTTTGTGGCTGCATAGTATTCCATGGTGTATACGTACTACATTTTCTTTATCCAGCCTATCATTGATAAGCATTTAGGCTGATTCCTTGTCTTTGCTATTATGAATAGTGATGCAATGAACATGCATGTACATGTGTCTTTATAAAAGAATATTTTAAATTCCTTTGAGTATATTCCCAATAATGTGATAACTGGGTCAAGTGGTATTTCTCTCTTTAGGTCTTTGAGGAATTGCCACACTGTCTTCCACAATGGTTGAACTAATTTACACTCTCATTTAAAGTGTATAAACATTTCTTCTTCTCCTCAGTCTTGCCAGCATCTATTATTTTTTGATTATTACTAATAATCATTCTGACTGGTATGACATGGCATCTCGTCATGGTTTTTATTTGAATTTCTCTGATGATCAGTGATGTTGAGCTTTTCATTTTCAAATACTACAAGTTCTCACTTATAAGTGGGAACTAAATGACGAGAACACATGAACTCATGGTGGAGAACATCGCACACAGGGGCCTGTTGGAGGGTGCAAGAGGGAGAAAGAAGAGGGTCAGGAAAAATAAACAATGGGTACCAGGCTTAATACCTGAGTGACAAAATAATCAGTAAAACAAACTCCCATGACACAAGTTTACCTGTGTAACAAAACTGCATATGTACCCCTGAACTTAAAATCTAAAAGAATATTAAAAAGGCAAGTCAAAGAGAGAAAATATAAAACTGAAAGTAATAAAAGAAAGTGTATAAAGATAAGGATTTTAAAAAGAATCACTGAAGAAAAGCATTTTATCATTTTCTCAAAGGCTTTCTATATGATGTACTTTAGAGTTGTAAATATCTGAAGATGGAGCAATATCTGAACAAATACTGTTAAATTCTCAAGACCACACCCCAAATTCAAAGCTCATTGCAAGAAGAAACAAATTCTACTAGGACTCTCTACATTAGTAATTCTTACTTCACGCATCCATGAAGAGAATGTAAAAATAAAGGTACACAACTGAAATCTAAAGAAAGCTTTCTAAATCTTTTACTAGCCCCAGCCTTCTAGTTCTCTAGTAGTAGTTTGGGGATGACTGAAAAGAAAAATCTAGAAAAATAATTTTCTGTATCCGTGGAAACCTTTTAATGAAGATGGTTGAGATAAATATGGCTGTCAATATTTTTGGTAGAAGATGAACCTTGCTATCTGTAAAAGCAATATTAAAAGTCCCCTAGGGAGAGCTAAATAGAATGAGTGATTTTATTTTCTGTGGTAAAATTATAGACATAAGTTTTTTAGCTGAAAATAAGTCTGTCTTACAGGGAAGTGGAAAAATGCACACTCAAATACTCTGTAGGTTTGGGAGTAATTACACAAACATTTGAAGGCCACTTTGTACACTTGATACATCCTCCCAAGTGAAGCCTATTTTTCTCATATTATTAAATTTTTACTTATTTTAGTGCATTCTGGGTAACTCTCACTCCTCTTTACATCTATTTATAACCTGTAAATCACACTCACTAAATAGTCACTCATGTCAACTATTTTATGCAAAATAAGTGAAATAACATGAACATTTTATTTTTAATAAATTTGGAATCTAAAGTTGTCAATCTGCTGAGCATATGTACATGTTAAACATTAGAAAAATCTACATCTCGATAAATAGAGTGGCAATAGTGAACCGAGTGCTTAAAAATACATATATATTGTACACTTACTATTGACATAGCCATATTTTAAAAAGTTACTGATTTAGCAAATGCTCAACTCTTACTCCTGGGAGGGGAATATATAATCTCATACAAATTATAATCTTATATCCTAAAAACAATATATCCTGGTAGGTTCTATTTCCTGTATTTTACAAAGGGACAAATAAGTTGTGTAAGTGTTGAGTGACTAGCCTGAGGCTGTCCCACTCACGGGTGCTAGAACCTGGATTCAAACTCCATCCAACTGGCTCTAGAGCCAGAGCTTCTTTCACTCCACTGCACTTTCTGCTACTGTCTCCATCCTTTGGTCATCTCTGTATGGGAGCTGAAACAAAGCTGAGTGACTTTATTGGATCAGAACTGGAAACATGCCTGCAGGGCAACTCAAATTTTCCCTACTCAGTGTGTGTACTGAATGACCACAGTTTTGCTTTGGAGGCTACAAATAAATATTAGCATGGAGGAGAATTTGCAAATACAGAATCTGAAAATAATAAAGATTAACTTCATATCTTTACGAATTTGATTCTATCATTATTATGATTTCTAGTCAGTTCACCTTTGGATATTTCATCCATATTTATAGAATAATTACTTTCTACATGAGATGTTATTCAGTTCTAACTTTCATACATATTTAATTTACTTTGTATAAGCATATCAAATTTACATAGACCTTAGACCTATTGTAAAATAATGATATCTTCGTGGTTGGAAGATTATCTGAATGCCCCTCTATCTCATCTTGATTAACTAATATTAGTTTAGTGACATTGACTTCTAAATCATCTACCACTGGAAGGAAGTACACTGGGTTAATTTCCAAAGCAACATTTTCATATTTCAATTATTCCTATGTGAATAACTAGTTAATTAAATGATGAAAATTTTTGATAGTTTATAATAAATGTTCAAGGTGATTCAAATATTTATAAAATAAATAGAATATACACAGAATTTACACCAAAAATACTTTAATTCTTTACAGATTAGGAGACCGAAGTTGAGAAGTGGTAGGTGTTCTCTCTAATGTATATTAGTAGTGGAGATTAAAACTTAAGGTGTTTCCTCCACCTTTCAGATTAATGGTTCAATATCAGTCCACACTACTTCTGGGAACAATTATTTTTCATAAAATTAATAGAAATATAATTAAAAGTCAAAAAGTCTTAGAACATAGTATTTAATACTTCATTGTTACATTTTGTTAATTGTGAAATGATTTTCAAATCATAAAAGACATATTTTAAGTGTATGGTTATGAATTTGACAAATGATTATACTTGTGTGGCCAAAACTTCGGTGTTTTGGAAATTCACCTAGGTTATGTATTAGTAGTTAATAGTTTTCTTTCTGTATGCTTCAGTTTGGATGATTTCTATTGACCTATTCAAATTTGTTAATCCTTTCTTTGGTTCTGTCCCATCTACTCTTTACCCAACCCAATATTTTTTCATAGTTTTTCAGTTTATGGTATTTTTATGTTTATATTATATTATATTATATTATATTATATTATATTATATTATTTTTGAGATGGAGTCTTACTCTGTCATCCAGGCTGGAGTGCAATGGCGTGATCTTGGCTCATTGCAACCTCCGCCTCTCGGGTTCAAGAAATTCTCCTGCCTCAGCCTTTTCAGTAGCTGGGATTATAGGCACACACTACCATGTCTGGCTCATTTTTGTATTTTTAGTAGAGACAGGGTTTCACAATGTTGACCAGGCTGGTCTGGAACTCTTGACCTCAAGTGATCTGCCCTCTTAGGCCTCCCAAAGGGCTGTAATTACAGACGTGAGCCACCGCCTGTAATTTTTACTTGTTTCTATTTTTTTAATTCACAAATTTCCCATTTTTCCAATGATTATAATATCTAATAGACTGTTTAAAATATTCCTAATAATTATTTAAAACTTATTTTCTCTTCATTCCAACATTTGAGTTGTCTTTTGGTCTATTTCTACTGATGTTCTTTTTACTGTGGGTCACCTTTCTCTGTTTTATACAAGTTTAATACACTTTTCTTTTTCAACTGATATTTTGTGAGTTAATATGGAATAGAGAGTCTGAGTTTTGTTTTCTTCCTGAGGAGAGTATTCTATGTATTCCAAAAATCAGTTACTGAAGTTCAGCTTTGCCCTGTATAGGCTTGCTTTTGTTTTTTAATAGTATAGGCCCTGAGATTTGGCCCTTACTTCTAATATGTGACTCTTTCAATGTGTCTATAAGAATTCTAAGAAGGCTACTAATCCTTTTTAACTTGATGGGACTCGAACGTCAAGTGTCTCTTTCTTATGGAAGACAGTTACTGAAGTGTCTTCTGGGCTTTCATAGTTCTTAGCTGTTGTTTCATTCCTGGACTCCTTGCATTTCCCATTCAGGGAAAAGTGAAAGACAGAGGGGGAGTTTTTTTAAGATTTTGGTATTTTCTTTTCTTTTCTTTTCTTTCGTTCTTTCTTTCTTTTTTTTTTTTTTTTTTTTTTTTTTTTTTTTTTTTTTTTTTTTTTTTGGTGGCTTCCTCCTCCTGAGAGTTCCCTTTTAATTTCCAGTGACTTTGGTGACTCTGACCTCCAACCTGACTCCTAATACCAATAAAACTGTAGCTCTTGCTTGAACTCCATGTGCTAGTCCAGGTTATAGGCTGAGCAATGCTCTCGTGGAAGCAGCCAGATGAATGTGGACCTTATCCAATGTATTCCTGTATGGAAGACTTACATTTATTCTATGTCTTACTGATTTTGACCTCCTTTTCAATGCCTTCAAAAGTTGTTTTCCATATTGTTCCAGGGTTTACTTTTGCTACCAGTAGGAGCATTAGTTAATTAAAAACAAGACTATCATTACTATAATTCAAATTCATTTTTTGATATTGAACAAAGCACTACTGATCTCTAGTTCGGGTTTTCCATCTTTAAGAAGCTGCTAATTTTTGTCTATTTCTTCTTGTTAGAAATATTACGAGATAAACTAAGAGAATTTGGGAATTATACTGTAAGGTATTTTGAAAAAAAATAGTTCATACATAAAAAATCTCATTGTTGTTCTTTACCTAACTCTCTCCTCTTCAATGTTTCAGTTTTCTAAAATAATTGTCAATCTTCCTTTAAGAACCTGAAAAGGTAGAGTTAAACATGCTTCAATATCAAGGTCACATGTACAAATAAGAAGACATTTAAGAATTATTGAGAGTCCATTTATAGTTGCTGCAACTGTAGTATGGATTTCAAAAAGAAGCCCAGAATATGTAAAAAGGAATTGAGTTTACTCAATTTATAAACTGTCAGATGTTATCATTTGTATATTTGGATATAAAAATATTACTCCTAGTTTTTAATTCTTATTTCACCAGAGTAACTGATCTACTTTTGCAGAAGAATTAACTCATTAGTTATTGGCACTTAAATAACTTTTATCTAATATAAAGTAATAACTTTAAGTATTTTTCTCAAACACAAAAAGGTTTTCTAGTATCCCCTGGTTTAAATTGAAAAAGTGGAATATGGTGGGTAAGGAGAAGCAAAATGAAGAAAAAGTAAGAATGAAATTTAACAATAATACAACTCATCTAAAATATATTATGGTTTCACTATATATTTCCTGTATGTCCTAAAATATATCTATGGTTTATATCATTGTTTGTATACATTAGGTCTCCATTGTAATCTGTTAACCTGGTACTTGACCTCAAAAGTTGAAAAGATTTTCTCAATGCCAAATATTTTAATTAATAAGAAACGATACTGAAATGACTTGGGATAGTTGACTAATTGCTCTGTTGTGTGCATATCTTTGATAAATTAGTGTTTTCAGCATTCAGTTCAATTGTTCTTTGAAAAACCACCACCTGCTATATAAAATGTGAAACTTTGAGTTTGAACCACAAGACAAGTTATCAGTCAAAAACAATCTTCTTTCAGATATATTTAAAAACACACTCCACCCCATATTACTTTATTCTTTCAGGTTTTCTTCTTACTCTTTTCTTCTCTGTGCTCACCTATTGTAAAGCCAGAAAATTACATTTTTGTTGGGGTTTTACAATTTATTTTTGGTGGAAAGAGTAAAGGTCAGGCAGCATTCCATTTCAGGAAGATAGCTAAATGGTTGGCATTAAAGTGTCTGCCAAAATGATGGAGTGGTATTTATTTTTATTTTTTAGTGAAACCATATGAAATTGCAAATAAAAATGCTCACTACCTTTAATGTCAGATTTTAAATTTAAAAATCTCTCATGTTCCTGCCTCCTGAATCAAAACTTATTCTGAGTGATTCATATTGACTTCAATGCCTATTCCTTTTTAAAATAGCTTTGAAATCTGAATTATACCAAAACAATTTTAAACAAATTTAAAACAATCTTATTTATCAGGATAAGAAATTGTTAAAGCTATTTGGTTAATAATTAATTTTAACCTTATTCATTATTAAATTATTTTGATTCAAGTTGTTCAAGATGGGGGGCTCAAATATAGTATGATCTACACTTTGTATGGAAAACATGGAAAAGCTTTATAATGTTTGCAGTGTGTCAAAACATAAATAAACCATTCCTGTTGTTTGGCATTTTTTGTTTTCTAAACTTTTCAATATTCTAAATATAATAAATAATAGTGCCTATGACTGCAATGATAACAATAATAATAATAAGTTAAAGCTACCATAATAGTAGCCTGCATTAGTTGACTACTGGCTAATTACAGGCCAGGCACAGTGATAAGTGATTTACTTACATGAGTTATTTGTCAACAGATCCTAAATACCATCTATAGTTCCTAAATACCATATGTATTCATATATATATTTCATATACACTTTTCTACCTATGTGTATTCTGTAAGTTACATATTCTAAAATGGTTAAGTGATAAAAGTCATTTTAGAGTCTGGATAAAAGCAAATAGTTTATTCACATTAAATAAATTAATTTTAAAGGTATAAAATAAACCAGGTAGGGGTATAGCCTTTTGATCTTACAACTCTAGTTGTCTTCAGAGGGTAATACAAAAAAAATTTACTCTGTTTTTCAACTTGAGGCAAATATTTTCTCTTTATAAGAAGTGATTCACTGTACAAGGTAAAGATCATAGGCATTGATGAAGCAAACCTGGATTTGAGTCTTGGATCAGTCAATTGCTGACAAACTTTTGTCTTCATTCCTTTTTTTCAAATACATTTATTTTTTTAAATACAATTTTATTGTCGGGGTCATAGCAATGGAAATGCAATAATGACATGAATACAAAAGAGAGATAGTTTGTAAAAGATTGCATGATATCGGCTATTGCTTTTCTTTTGAAAGTATGAACTACATAGTCATTTGCACAGGTTATCACTGGGTGGTGGTATATGTATACTTTCTGGGACTAAAGTGAATGACTCTAAACCTGGTGATGAGGAACTCAATGAACTATTTGGGAGACGTTAAGTTTAAACAAAAGGTCCTCTTTCTGAGACAAAGCAGCTCTCTAGGTAAGGTCCTAAATACTATATCTATAGATGTAGACATAGATATAGATATATATATATAGGTATAGATATAGATAAACTATATTATATATATTTTGTAAATGCATATATTATATATACACTTGGAATACTTTGGAAATGTATATATTGTATAAGTACTATATATAATATATATTTTATATATAAAGTTTAATACTATATTTATATATATATTATACTTTTCTACATTTTTGTTTTTGTTTTTGTTTTTGTTTTTGTTTTGATAGGGAGTCTCACTCTGAGCTGAAGTGCAATGGCAAGACCTCAACTCACTGCAACCTCCGCCTCCTGGGTTCAAGCAATTCTTCTGTCTCAGCATCCAGAGTAGCTGGGACTACAGGTGCCCGACACCACACCCCGCTAATTTTTGTATTTTTAATGGAGACGGGGTATCATCATTTTGGTCAGGATGTTCTCAAACTCCTGACCTCAGGTGATCCACCTGCCTCAGCCTCCCAAAGTGCTGGGATTACAGGCGTGAGCCACCGCGCCCGGCCCATATGTGTATTTTGTAAGCTAAATGAATATGAATATCTGACCAATGAATCTAAAATCATCTGAAGTATCCTTATTTAAAATCATCTGAGATATCGTACTTTTAGCAACATCAAAATCTTTAATATTATCAATACATGATTGTTTTTCTTTTCTTTGTTCACAGAATGTTTTCTTTTTTATTTGTTTGTTTTAATTTAACAGTAAATCTGAGTATTGCCTGGACCTAGAGCAAGGGATGTCATATAACATCTTTCCTAGATCTAAGAACTAAATAAATCTAACTAAAAACTCAAAATTTAGAAAAAAGAAAAAATGAAATTTGTATACGATCAAATTCAAAAATTTGTGCCATACTAAACACTCCTACAAAGTGATTTTTCTCAATATTTTAAGTAGTTAAGAGAATCAGTCCCATGGTATATTAATTCACTAACCATCTAAAGTCAGATGTGCTGTAGGGAAAATTTGGGTATAAATAATGTATCAGCTGGTTAATTAACTTGAACTTTATCAAGAACCTGTTTTTTGTCAGGTATTCTATTGGAGAAGCTTTAATAGTGATTAAACTATTTTCCTTTATTACTGAATGCTAGGAGAAGGGTGGAAGAAACAGACATGTACTCAGTTGATCTTCAACTCTTACCACTTTCGTGGTGTAGCTTGAGTAATTTTATGTTTGTTACAAATGGGAGTTATCTACACGAGTGCGAGAAGAGGCACAAAGAAGGCTAAAATAGACCTGTGTATTATGAAGTCCACCAGGCAAAGAAATTGGACAAGAGATAGACATAAGAGACAAAATTATATCCAGGTAGAGATGTGCTGCAGGAAGTTTAAAATCAGTATGGAACCCAGAAGATAGAGAACTACACCCTACCTTGCTGCTGCAACTTTCTGTGAAGTCTTGTAACTTCAAGACTTTGTTGACAACTCAGCTGTGAAATTGGCAACTCTTTGAGAGAGAGTGTTTTTATTTATTTTTTTATTCCTACTCGCTCTCCACACAATAGATAACAAACAACTGAAATGCATGTATTTCCACTAAACACAGATTACAAGGAGATAGAGAAGACCCTTCTAAATCAGCAATATTTATGAATCTCCAAAAGAAGTAGATGTGTATGTATGAATGTGTATCTTATGTGAAGGAGAAGAATTGAAAGTGTGGAGCCATTCAGACTCTCTCATTTAGGATGCTCACTTTGATAACATAAAATTAGGTATCGGTAGATAATATTTGATCTATTGAAAGGTTGTGAATACTTTGGAAATGAAATTTCCAACAAAATGAAACTGTTTAGTTCCACTGGTGTATTTGTATCTGTCTTTATGCTAGTACTATACTCTTTTGATTACTGTAACTTTGTGCTATGTTTTGAAATCAGGAAGTCTGAGGCCTCCAGCTTTGTTTTTCTATCTCTAGATTGTTGTGATTATTCGGTATCTTTTGGGAGTCCATATAAATTTTAAATTAATTCTACTTCTGTAAAAAAAAATCGTTGAGATTTTGATAGGGATTGCATTGCATTTTTAGATTGCTTTGGGTAGTATGGTCATTTAACAATATTAAATCTTCCAATTGATGAAACTGGGTTTCTGTACATTTACATTTATTTCTGTCTTCCTTAATTTTTTTCAGTAATGTTTTATGGCTTCAGTGTACAGTATCTTTTTGCCTACTTAGTTAAGTTTATTCCAAAGGAATAAATAAAATATATATTTCTTATTTTCTCATTCTGACAGTTCATTTTTAGTGTTTGAAAATGCAACTGAATTTTGCATGTTGATTTTGCAACTTGCAACATTTCTAAATTAATTAATATTGACAGGTTTTGGGAAAGGAGTTTTTAGAGTTTTTTACATATGTCATCTACAAACAGATATAATGTTGTATTTTTCAATCTTATTTTGATTACTTTTATTATTATTTTTTTCATGCTTAGTTTATCTGGCTAGGATACCCAGTACTATGTTAAATAAGAATGACAAGTGTCAATATCCTTGTTTTGTTAATTCTCTTACAGAAAACATTTAATTTTTTCGGTTGAGTATGATGTCAGCTTTGGGCTTTTCATACATTGCTTTTATTATGTTGTGTTACATTTCTTTTATTCTCAGTTTATGGAATGTTTTTATTATGACAGGGTGTTGAATTTTGTCAATTGCATTTTCTCCATCAATTGAGGTGATGGTGTGTTTTTGTTTTCCTCTCTGCTAATGTGTTGTATTAATTAATTTTCATATGTGGAAATATTCTTGCATTCCAACAATAAATTTTATCTCTTCAGGGTGTATAATTTTTTAATATGCTTTTAAATTCATTTTCTTAATATTTGTTAAAAATTTTTACATCCACTATTCATTAAATTTTTTGATCTCTAGTTCAGTATTTTTGTAGTTTCTTTTTCTGGCGTTGGTATTAGGGTAATGTTGGCCTCATAAAATGAGTTTGAAAGTGTTTTAACTTCTTCAATTTCTTGAAATAATTTGAGAAAGCAGTATTAATCCATTTTCATGTTTGGTAGAGTTCTCCAGTGAAACCAACTGATCCTGGGTTTTCATTATTGGGAAGTTTTTGATTACTGATTTAATTATCTTACTAATTGTGAGTCTGTTTAAATATTTTATTTATGACACATTTTTGATAAATTTTATATTTCAAAAAATGAAATTTATTCTAGGCTTTCCAGTTTGTTGGTGTATAGTTGTTAATAGTAATCACTTTTGATACTTTTTACTTATGTCATCAGCTGTAATGTCTCCTCTTTCATTTCTCATTTTTGTTATTTGATCACCCTCTTTTTTTCTCATTATAGATAAGAGTTTGCAATTTTATTGATCTTTTCAAAGAAACAGCTCTTAGTTAATTGATTTTTAAAATGTTTTTCTATCCTCTATTTTATTTATTTCTGCAGTAACCTTCATTATTTCCTTTCCTCTAACTTCAAGTTCAACTTGTTGTTCTTTTTCTTTTTTTCTTTTTTTTAGTTCCTTTAAGTATAAAGTTAGACTGTTGATTGGAAATATGTTTCATTTCTTAATGGAGGTATTAACTACAAAGTTTCCTCTGCGTACTACTATTACTGAGTCCCATAAGTGTTGGTGTGTAATAGTTTTATTTTCATGTTTTGTTCAAGATAATTTCAAATTTCCTTTGTAAATTTTTTCTTTGACCCATTTGTCATTGAACAGCATATTGTTTAGTTTACACATTTTCTTTATACTTTTTTAGTTCTACTTTTCTTATTGATTTCTAGCTTCTTTTCATTTTGGTTGAAAATAATGTTCATATTTTTTTCTAAAGGAATTTTATTTGTAGATACAACGAGGGCTAAAAAATGTTTTATTTCAGTCTCGAAATTTAGAATTAAAACTTGATAAAATTATCCTAAGTACATAAAATTAAAATATTTATAACATTTGTATTTTAAGACTTCAAATGAATGCACAGGCTTTTTTATTTAGAAGGCTTAGCTTGCTATAAATAAACAATGTTTAGTATTACACTGTATATGTTGGAGCAACACAGACCAAATTAACGTGTTAATTTCATATCTTATGCTCTTTAATACTGGGCATTAATTTAAGCTTTCTAAGCTTTCATTCTTTTTCTGGAAAAATAATGAATGTAATATCTTTTCTAGATGAATGTTGCAAAGGTTTATGGATAAACGTGTAGTACATAGGTTTATATAATAGTGATTCTATATCTTCCATTTTCTTAGTGATATATATCCTGATATTTATTCTTCTAAAATAAAGATAATTTACCTTCACAATATTTATTTATTATTTATGTTGTAATAAATTTATATTGGAAAAGACAGTTAAAATATTTCTTCTTCAATGATTACATTTCAAAAGATGTTTGGAAAAACAAAATTAGAGAGGTATGTGTGTTTACTTGTAGACTAATTTTCTTAGTAAATAGAATAAATTTAAAAAATGATATGTCTTAAGCCTTAGAATGTGAAACCCCAACAAAACTTCCACTGAGGATTTTCTGTTGTATGGTTCCATTTTTACCTTGTAGCATTTTTCACACTTAAAAGCTAGAAGAGATGAAATTCAAGGAAGTGTTTATTTTACAAAAAATTCTAGAATATGCTGCTAAATTTTTTCTGCTTTTGACTTGGCTTCAGAGTGAGATATGTCTTTATCCTTTATTAAAGGTAATATGTATTATGTAAGTTCAGTTAGATCAAGGTCTAATCTTTGACAACTTAGACTAGAGAGACCTCAGTTTGTTTTTTGAAGAATGCATCTATAAGTCAATATTAGATTCTTCTAGGAAAACTAAGAGAAGTTTCCAGTTTAAAGTTTGGAATCCATACTTGACAATTGCGAAAGAAGAAGACAACATGGTAATTTACTCTTGCTTTTTCTCTTTACTATATTTGGCTTTGCTTCACAATGGATGTTGAGAAATGTAAACCATGGTTGAAAAAATATGTATACAAATTATTATATGTAAATTATGTTTATATATTTATATACATTTACATATATATGCATAAAAATCGTTCAAATAGTTATTTGGCTGTTTGTGAGGAGTTGTATTTGCTAGGTTAACCAGAAAAAAAAAATTAAAATAGGAACTGAATCTAATGTGTACTCATTTTTTTAGCAAATTCATGTATGCATGTATGTATGTACGTATGAATAACATCACCATTCTAATAATATGGATAGGAAAATCTTTTGTAAAGATAAAACATAATTTCTTTTGATCATTTAGGGAAGCTGTTTATACTGACAGAAAAAAAGTATGTGTCTTAACTTCTGGGCCACTAAAATGAAGATAGCAGTATTATATTTTTGTATCTCTTATCTTTTTTTAGGTTTTATATCCTATGAATTATTAATATATCAAAAACATTATGAAAATTTCATAAGTACAATAAGAAACAATGTTTCTAGACTAACCAATCTGAAACATCTTATTCAGAATAGTGAATTGCAAAATCTCTTTTTTTATTTTAAGCACTTATAACAACATGCAGAAAATTATGGTAAATATTTACCTAATATTCTATTATTTTTGTTTATTGTCCAACAGCAGTATAAGGTTGTTGCTGTTGAGCATTGCAGTATTAAAGCTGTGACCAAGTCCCATGAGGTCTTTTTCACGTTATCATGCTTTCTGGTTGACTAGCTAGAAGCAAATATAATGATAGTAAATTATATAAAATAACTTTATTACTTTTATCATCATCTTGATAAATTCATGTGACATCTTAGAAATTAGCAGATTAAAAACAATCATAATTGTATTCAAAAATGCAATAGCAGAAGACCAAGAAATTATTAAGTGCTGTTTTAACAAATTATATTGATCAAAAATAGCATTGTACTATATGATATTTCCGTATCTATATCTGCATAACTATGTGTACAATTATAAATATGTCTATAGCCCCATTCAGACTTAAGTACATGCCTTATCCTAAACAAAACAATTAATAAAATCAAAAGGCAGATTACTCCAAATGAAGCATAAAATGTAGACATAAAAAGAAAATATATATAAGAAATGACACACAGATAAAAGATTAAAAATTAATGGAAGATTACAGGAAAATTGTATATTTATGTAGTTCTCCCAGTCTAGATTTTTAGTAAGAAAATCCCAGTGTTAAAGGATGTCGACTAAGTGTCAGCTGGCCTCCATATCCACCCCTCATAAAAGTTCTAGTAAATTTAAAAATAAATCATAATGTATAATTTTGTGAGAAAAAAATAGCATTGCAGATGAACAACTATCCATGGTAGTTTTACGTCTTACATTAAAGTCTTTTAATTATGAAAGCATTTATTTACAGATGAGAGAAGAATCTACAGCAAATAGAGTACTTGTAGCAGAAGGTATTGTTCAGAATATATTTGTACCATACTTCCACTAGATAGAGTTCGTATTTGAAAATTTGTGCTCAGTCAGGGATTATATTTTCTATCCTTAATAGCATCTAGATGCAACCTTGTGGCCAAGTCAAAGCTAATAAGTTGTGAATGGAAGGTACATACAGTAGTTCTAAGTATGGTACATAAAAACCTTTGATGCTATTCTTCATGTTCTGTCTTCTCATTTTCCAGCTGGTTGTAGGCATCCAATGTGACTTTAAAAACCACATGTTGCTACCAAAAGAGAATTAATCTGCCTGTATTCCTTAGTGACTGGACAAAGTATCTGTAATCCCTAACTGCCTGCTTTGAGTTAGACTTCAGGTGAGTAAAGTTAAACGTTTATTATGTTAAGCTAATGATATTTTAAGTTTACTCAATTACAGCAGCTTCTGTTACTGAATTAATGCAGAACTTAACGTGTGTGTAATAGTTTAATAGTTTTAAGAAGAAATTATGTAGCAGATCTACATACTATAGCAAGATTAGCTGAGTTAAAATCCTAACTCTGCCAATTACTAGTTGTGTAACTAAACAATTTAATTTCGTTGAAAATTTCATTGAAAATATGGAAAAACTGAAATCCTTTTACATTTCTGATGGATGTAAAATGATAAAACAGCTGCTATTGAAAACAGTACGGAGATCCCTCAAGAACTTTTAATAGAATTACCATGTGATCCATCAATCTCACTTCTGAGTATATATCTAAAATCATTGAAAACGAGATCTCCATGCTATATTTCTACATTCATATTCATTACAGCTTCACTCACAAGGGCCAAGATGTAAAAACAACACAAATGTTTATCAACCAATGAATGGATAAAGGAAATGAGGGGTGTAAATACAATAAAATATTTTAGCTTTTAAATAAAGAAAATCCTATCATACGCTACAGCATGGATGAACCTTGCTAAGTGAAATAAACCGGTCACATAAAGGAAAATGGTACATGATTCCTCCTAAAGTAGTCAATCTCTTAGATACAGAAAATAAAATGGTGGTTGCCAAGTGCTGAGGATAAAGAGGGGAGTTGTTTAATGGACTTAGAGTTTCAGTATCACAATGTGAAAAATTCTAGAGATCTATTGCACAGCAATGTGCGTACAGTTACACTATTGTACTGTACACTAACAAATGATTAAGCTGGTACATTTTATATATTTTTCACATAATAAAACTTTTAAAAAGTATTATGAACTTTAGTTTTAGTTTTCAATACCATCTTTTTAATGTAGACAACTATTTCAGGAATTTTAGATAGACTTGGCACTTTTAGGGTTTTTTTGTTAGAGAACCACAGGTGACAGTCAATACTTGGGTAAATTTTTGCACAATTCTTGTTCCAGCTTTCACTTTTGGTGTCATAAACTTTTTTTTTTTTTTTTTTGGTAAATGCACTCAAGTTAGATAGGAAACATTCATATTAACCAAGCTCAAGTTACTGATATATAATACTTAAAGAGAATCTATTGTTTAATAGTAATAAAGTAACTTTACTTTGTTAGAATTTTTTTTTTTTTTTGGATGGAGTCTCATTTTGTCGCCCAGGCATGCCCTACTAATTTTTATATTTTTAATAGACACAGGGTTTCACCATGCTGGCCAGGCTGGTCTCAAATTCCTGATCTCAAGTAATTCACCCACCTTGGACTCCCAAAGTGCTGGGATTACAGGCGTGAATCACCATGCCCAGCCAATTTCTTAGATTTTCAGACTCCACTGGACTCTAATCTAGTGAGGAAGTGTCCTTGTCTATTTTGTATACAAATGATCAAAAACATAAACAGAGTGTTTGACACATACAGTGCTTTTGGATTATCCCTGATTCCTCTTTTTCTGTCACACTACATAGCAAATCAATTTCAGAAGCCTGCTAACTCTGCTTTCACATAAAAACTGGTTGTGAACAATACCACAATACTTTCATTTTTGTTATTGCTGTCCCTTGTCTCTTCTATTGATACATTTGCTTTCTAATTGCTCTGTATGCTACCAGCATCACTTCCCTATAATCCACTCCCACCCCAAAACTACTGTAATCCTTTTAAAATTTAGGTCATATCATGATCTTTCTCTGTTCACAATTCTATTTTTGTCTTCCCTTTTTATTTAATGGTCAAGAAAGTCCTTTTATTGATATTCTTACTGTTAACTTTCAATCTTTACCACAAGAAAACTCTCTGAATTAATTTTCAATTTGCACTGCATTTACACTCTCCTTACTGTAACTTGAATCCTCCAGACATTATCCTAAGTGCAATAGCTGTACTTCATTTCTGAGTTTGGAATGCCTTTCTCTGGAAATCAGCACCACTTGCACCTTTAACCTTCAAATGTTGTTGTTCAAATGTCACTTGCTCGGTGAAGTGACTACTCTGTAATTGCAACCACATCTCTGCATCCTCTGCCCTATGTTCAGCATATTTTTACTCCATATTCTTTATAATCTTTAGCAAAATATATAATTATGTATTTATAATATTTTCATCTATTCTCAATGACAAAAACATATGATTCATACAATCTATGGCTTTTTTATGTTTACTGAAGAATAGTAATTCTATACTGATATTTCTGGTGTGCAGCACAACCTTCAGCATACAAAGAGGTGCTCAATAAATATATGTTGAATAGGTGGTGCATAGTAATTCTTCTGAGTGAATGGTGTCCCTAAGAGTGTATCTTTCTTAACTGATTACCAACTATTTTAAAATAACACTGAAATAATTTATTAACGAGGCAAAATCAAGTTTATTATTTTACTGCCCTAAGAAAAAACAGCCTCTTGCCAGTGTCTGTGTAATGTCACAGAAGGAGAAAGGTGAGTGATAGATTTTTATGGGGTTTTGGTAAAAGATTGAGTTATATAAAGGTAGTATTCCGATGTAAGTATCTGAGTGGAACTGTGCACATTTTGTGCTATATTAGAATTCCTGAAAACAGTGAGGCAAATATCAGAAGCAAGTCTTGATGATTAATCAACTGTTAGTTTAGCAGTTGAGAAGTATTGTTCTCAGAATGGATCTAATTAACCAGTTAAGTATCCTGTTTTCCTGATAAGGGGTTGCTTAATCAGGCTATCATTCAGATCAATGAATTTTGGGGAAGTTTCTGGAGGCAAATATTTAAGTTGTTTACTGGTGTGCAAAAAAATCCTCCTGAAAGAGAAGTTCCTGAATTTTTATACTTTCCTTTTCTCCTTAGAAGCTGGAATTATTTTCCAGTGTCGGATTTCTAATCATGTAATGCAGGGGTTAAGAATATTTATAATCTCTTTACTCTGTACTTGGTAATTCGCATGCATTAGTTTATTTAATCCTCAAAAAACAAAATGGTGAGGTTGAATATTATCTACAATGAACAGATTCGAAAATTGGAGCTTAATTGTTTTTCCCATTTTTGTACAGTTAGGAATGATCAGAATTCAGATTTAAACATATAACTTCATAATACTTGAGTTGAGAGACCATAAAAGTTAGTGACTAATAGCTTGGGGTTGGAATCAGACAGACCTAGACATAGTTGGCTCTGCTATTAAAAATTTTAAGTTTTTAATCTTTTGAAACCCCAATTTCCATATCTATAAAATAAATATAATTGTAGAGCCTACCTTAAGAGCTTGCTATGATGATTGAGTTAAACACTTAATGCATACTCTGCCATATAATCAATGCTCAATACATATAATCTGCTTGTAGCATTATCATTAAAGTGTGGGTTATTTCTTCTGTGCTGTATTTATGGACCACTGTAAAATCAATCTTTTATTTTCACTCACTTGAACAAAAGCAGCCTAAATTAAAAACAGGCAAAAGAAAACATATAAAATGTATTAATAACAGCTGCTGAACAAAGACTTTTTAAAGAACGTATATCACAAGACTCTTCTCACAAATGCTTTTAGTTAAAAGCGGCCTTGTGCAAAAGAAATATAGACTCTCATACTGCATTTCTCATTTTGGGTCTGGTTTGGTTTATTTGCTTGAATTTTATCTTGTAAAATATGTGCAAGTTTATACCTATTATTATACCAATTATTTGTAATTAAATGCTTCTATTAGTTTGTTGCAAAAGTAACTGAGGTTTTTGCCATTACTTTTGCACTAATGTAATATAATTATCTCATGATGCCATAACTTTATAAACTTTTGCCATCAAAGTTGATACTATAAGACAATTTTCTACATTCTCCAAAATTATCTGTCTATAAGAATGATAAATAACTACTTTCCATAATCAATACTTTACAAGAGTATTTCTGGAAAAATTCTTAACTATCTCTCAATATATAAATTGATGAAGCTAAACACAGTCACAGAGGCAATGATAAGGTAAACAAATTTATTTGATAATGGTGATTTATGAAATACGTGGAGTAAAAAAATAAATACAGGGAAATATCAGGGAAATGGCAATGTATTGACTCCAAAAATACTGTTTTCCATATGAGACCACTGACAAAAATTATCTAAGCTTACTTTTTCAAAAATGAACTCAAATCTTGCAAAATTTCAAGAGGCATTTATTCAAGAAAAATGGGTGTCTCAGTAAGAACAGTGAGCGTTGTAGCATTTAACCAGCCCCTTTCCAACCCTCCTTTCATCGGTTCCACAGTAACCTTGAAAACATACAGACTTGTAGCCATAATGAAAATCACCAGTCTAGTAGCCACTGAAACTGGAAAAAGCAGATTGGATTGCCCTGAAGCACCACTCCTGAGAATTGTCATTACTTGACCTGTCTGACAGTTTTACGGAAACCCCCACTCACAAGAAATGTCTCCATTTCACTTTAGGGCTCTTTCAGTGTTCACAACCTATTCCCGGTGATGTTTTGCAAAAATAATCAGCAGAAACTGTTTAAAATTATGCTCATTTGAAGCCGTGATAACAATTAGGGCAAACAAGAAAGTTTGCAAAAAACTTCAGAGGGAAGGCTGGTAAAGGAGATGTCCATGGGGGTGCTTTGAAAACAAAGACAAATTTGTGGATATCAATAAGGCCATGCACATGTGTTAAGCTGCATGCATAGCTAGAAAAGACCTGAGAAGGCCTTAAGCTTTTAGCTCTGGCGAACCTTAAGTCTCTGCACAAACAGGAAGGTAAAGGCTAAAACAGACTTGTAAGCTAACTAAGCATTAACAGCCTGCCTCAACACAGAAAAAGAGCCCTTTAGGAAAGTCTAGGAGACTTACTGGTTTCAGATGTTACAGAAAATCTCTTTGCAATCATTAGTTGACCATTAATCTAAATAAGTAGAAACTTAATGGCCATGCATTATAAAGAATACACATGGTATAGAAGCAGCACAGCAAATCACTTAAAACCAACAACTATCCCTAGAAAAGGGGAAGAACATGATTTTAGAAGTTGCCATAATATATTATTTAAGTTGTCTAGGTTTCAACAAAATATTTTGAAACATTTAAAGAAACTACAATGCATGGTCCATAAAAAAGAATAACAAAAAAAAAGAGTCAATAGAAAGGTTCCCTGAGGAAGCTCACATGTTGGATTATCTAGATAAAAACACTTATATACATAACTAAAGAAAACCATATCTAAATAACAAAAATATAAAAATAATACCTCACTTAATAGAATATATCAACAAAGAAATAGACATTATAAAAAGAACCTAATAGAAAATCTGGAGATGAAAAATACAATCTAAATTATTTTTGATTTGTTTTGAGACAGAGTCTTGCTCTTTCACCCAGGCTGGAGAGCAGTGGCACAATCTCACCTCAGTGCAACCTCTGCCTCCTGACTTCAAGTGATTCTCCTGCTTCAGCCTCCCAAGTAGCTGGGACTACAGGCACGTTCCACCATGCCCAGCTAATTTTTATATTTTTAGTAGAGATGGGGTTTTACTATCTTGGCCAAGCTTTACTGTGATATCTTGACAATAGATTTGAACTAGCATAATAAAGAATTAGCAGACTCGATTTAGATTATCCAGTTTGAGAAATAAAAAGACAAAGAATGAAGAAAAATGAGTAGTCTAAGTGACTTGTGGAATATTTCAAGCATACAAAAGTATGAAAATCCCAGAAGTCGTCCCAGAAGAGAGTTCCAGAAGGAGATGGGATAGAGAAAGAGACAGGAAGAATATTTAAATAAATGATGGCCAAAAACATCAAATTATACGATTTGTCATAAATATTAATTTACACCTCCAAAAACTTAATGAACTCCAAGTAGAATAATCTTGACAGATCCAGACATATTGTAATCAAACTGTTGAAAGTAAAATTCAAGGAAAGAATTTTGAAATTTACAAGAGAAACCTGAGTTATCAAAGGGAATCCTCAATAATTTTACTACCACTTTCTCACCAGAAAGCATGGAAACCATTGGAAACTGGAATAACATATTTACAGTGTTGGTAGTAGCAGCAAGAGGAAGGAAAACTCTCAACCAAGAATTCTGTATGCACCATAAGAATCCTTCAAAAATGAAGTAGAGGAAACCATTTCCAGATAAACAAAAACAGAGTTATTTGATAACAAAGCTGTTTTCAATTGTGCTTGTCAAAAACAATTAGTTGAGATTGTATACTATTATGAGTGAATAAAATAAGAATGATTGGTGAAGAAAATTTACAAGAAAAATAAAAATAACTTCATGTAAAAATAGAAAGAAACTAGAAAGTTAAATAAATTCCCATAAAGAAACAAACAATACCAGTAAAGGTAGTTAGTTAGGTAAACATAAAAACAATATAAACATATATTGTTTGCAGCTATTCTTATCTCCAGAATGATTTAAAATATTACTGCATAAAGTTGTCTTAAAATTATAAAACTGTTTTATGACTGTTATGTAAAAAGATATAATTTTTATGACAATAATAGAACAAAGAAGTGAAGAGTTAATGGAACTACAGATAAACACAGTATTTGTGTACTACTGAAATCAAACTGGCATTAATTCAAACAAGGTTGTTACAAATAGGTTTAAAGTAAAAGTTTAGAAAAAATATCTCATGAAAACATTAACTATAGAGAGTTACATGGCTATACTAATATCAGATACTTAAGGAAAACATTCTTAATAGAGACAAAGAAATATTTATCATCATAAAAAGTTAAATGATTAATATATTAATTTACCTCATTATAATAACCATTTTACTACCTATATGTATCCCATATCATCATATAGTAAACCTCCCATGTGCACAATAAAATTTGTTTTTAAAATCATCAATCCATTAGGAAGACACAATAATTATAAACATGGGTACACAGAAAAACATAGACAACTCAGTGACAATATTGGAAACTCAATACTCTAATTTCAGTAATTGATAAAACTAGACTGACAGTGAAGAGTGAAATTTAAAACATAAATAATGTTGTAAGCCAACTACACCTAATAGACCTCTTTAGACCCCTCCACAAAACAAGAGCAGGGTGCATAAAAAGCACTTGAAAAGATGTTTAGTATTGTTAGACAAAACAGAAATGTAAAGAAAACCTATAATGAGATGCTTCTATTACAATAGTTATCATCAGAAAGACAATAACAAATGTTGACACCAATGTGAAAACATTAAAACCCTCACAATTTGTTTGTGGAAATGTAAAATCATTCAGTCATGGTAGTGGGTTCATTGTTGTTTCTCCAAAATTCCTGTCCACCCAAAATGTCATAATATGACCTTATTTTAAAATAGGGTCATATTATGACCCTATTAGCATCGGGGTTTGTGTGGAAGAGCTCCACTCCACAGCCATTTTTGTCTTTGATTATGGTATCATTCATCCACTTTGCTGGTCTTTGAATATGAGACTGTGTGATCACATAATTACTGTACCTGATTGTCAGATCCATGTAGGCCTGTTGTGTCCTCCTCATCCTAACCTTCCAATTTCCTCAAGCGGATCAGTACATGCTAAGCCTTCCCATACCTTTCTTGGGGCTGAGAAGCCAAGGGGAATTTACTTGTTCTTCCATACTATGGGGCCTTTCAAAGTGTCTATCATCTGCTGTCCGGAGCTGCGCGCCCTGGCCATAGCAAATAATAACTGACGATTAAAAAACGCCCGAGCTCTATTCCTTTCCACCTTCTACCTCCTCCCTAGATTTGTTGTTTCTCTTTTGTATCAATACCTCATAAAAGATGGCGCTCTTCCTGCTTTTTCTTCACCTGTTTTTCCCCCGCGCCGCAAAAATTGTTACTTTGTAGCGCAGGCACCATCCTGTGCCCGGGAAAATTACCAACTGACAGCGCAGGCGCAACATGACGTCCAACCAGAGAAACCAATACCTACCTAGCCACACCCTCCACAATGAGATCATCTCCGCCTCTGGCCCAACCCCTTCCCCTCCAAGTGTATATAAGGCATTGCATTACCGCCATTAAACGAGACTTGATCAGAGCACTGTCTTGTCTCCATTTCTCGTGTCTCTTGTCCCCCAAATTCCCACTCCCTCCTCCAGGGCCTGCTTCGACGATCCCGCGGGCCGGGATACGTGGTGCCCGAACAGGGACCTGGAAACGAGGGACTCCGTGAAGAAGAGGACGCCAAAGGACGGTCGACCGCTAACAAGGACAAAAGAAATTAAACTCTTCCGATCTCCGCGGGAACCTGCCGCGTCAGAATCGAAGGTAAGTGGCGCGTCCGAAATGGGACAAGAATTAAGTCAGCATCAGATCTATGTAGGACAATTAAAAGAGGCTTTAAAGATACGAGGAGTAAAGGTTAAAGGTAATGATTTGTTTAAATTTTTTGATTTTGTAAAAGACACTTGCCCTTGGTTCCCACAGGAAGGAACTATTGATATTAAAAGATGGCGTAGAGTAGGGGATTGTTTTCAGGACTATTATAATACTTTTGGGCCAGAAAAAATTCCTGTGACCGCCTTCTCTTATTGGAACCTCATTAGAGATTTAATAGATAAGAAAGAGGCCGATCCGCAAGTCATGGCTGCGGTCGCTCAGACAGAGCATATTTTAAAGGTTAGCTCCCGCTCTAACCTTACAAAGCCTCCGCAAGATACGGAGGAGGATCTCATTTCCCTCGAAAGTGATCATGAGGAAATTAAGTCTCCTTCAGTAACAGATAAAGAAATGCCACATGAAAACAAACCGAAAAAATACCCAATTTTACAGATGCTTCAAAAAGAGGAGGAAATTAATAAGCCTAATCAATCAGACATAAATTGGGATGATTTAGAGGAAGAGGCGGCTAAATATCACAACCCTGATTTGCCTCCCTTTACTTCATACCCGCCCCCATATAATAAGACACATAATGAGGCTTCTGCGCCCATTGTTATGGCAGCAATAGATCCCAAAGAAGAATTAAAACAAAAAATTGCTCAACTAGAAGAGCAAATTAAACTTGAAGAGTTACATCAATCATTGATAATTAGGCTCCAAAAGCTAAAAACAGGAAATGAAAAAATACCCAACTCAGACGCTATGGAGGGTTCCTTGCGCCCACCTCAGCAGCCTGGACCACATGTTCCAAGAGGGGGGTTGGTTGCTAGCCGACATAGACAAGACTCCTCCCCCAAAGACGTTTTTCTGGTCACTGAAACCATAGATGAACAGGGACAGGCTTGGAGACATCATACTGGATTTGACTTTACTATTATAAAAGAGTTAAAGACTGCTGCCTCTCAGTATGGGGCTACTGCTCCATATACTCTTGCTATAGTAGAATCTGTAGCCGATAATTGGCTCACTCCTACAGACTGGAATACCTTAGTTAGGGCAGTCCTTTCTGGGGGAGACCACTTAATTTGGAAGTCAGAGTTCTTTGAAAATTGTAGAGATACAGCTAAAAGAAATCAACAGGCAGGAAACGGTTGGGATTTTGATATGTTTATCCCGGCCCGCGGGATCGTCGAAGCAGGCCCTGGAGGAGGGAGTGGGAATTTGGGGGACAAGAGACACGAGAAATGGAGACAAGACAGTGCTCTGATCAAGTCTCGTTTAATGGCGGTAATGCAATGCCTTATATACACTTGGAGGGGAAGGGGTTGGGCCAGAGGTGGAGATGATCTCATCGCAGAGGGTGTGGCTAGGTAGGTATTGGTTTCTCTGGTCGGACGTCATGTTGCGCCTGCGCTGTCAGTTGGTAATTTTCCCGGGCGCAGGATGGTGCCTGCGCTACAAAGTAACAATTTTTGCGGCGCGGGGGAAAAACAGGTGAAGAAAAAGCAGGAAGAGCACCATCTTTTATGAGGTATTGATACAAAAGAGAAACAACAAATCTAGGGAGGAGGTAGAAGGTGGAAAGGAATAGAGCTCGGGTGTTTAATCATTAATTATTATTTGCTATGGCTGGGGCGCGCAGCTCCGGACATATGTTAACTGGTTCAGGTAATTATGCAGACACTCAGGTCCAAATGCAATATGATCCTGGATTGTTCTCACAAATCCAGGCTGCCTCCACAAAAGCCTGGAGAAAACTTCCCGTTAAAGGAGATCCAGGGGCCTCACTCACAGCGGTTAAACAAGGACCCGATGAGCCATTTTCAGACTTTGTGCATAGACTTATGACCATGGCAGGTAGAATCTTTGGAAATGCAGAAACGGTTGTAGATTATGTTAAACAGTTAGCTTATGAAAACGCTAACCCCGCCTGCCAAGCGGCAATCAGACCTTATCGAAAGAAAACAGATATAACAGGGTACATTCGCCTTTGTTCAGATATTGGGCCCTCATATCAACAAGGCCTAGCAATGGCCGCCGCTTTTAGCAGCCAAACAGTAAGAGACTTCCTCATTAACAAAGGTAAAGATAAAGGGGGATGTTTTAGGTGCGGTAAAAGGGGACACTTTGCAAAAGATTGCCATGAAAACCAAAATGAAAATCCAGAAGCGAAAATCCCAGGCCTTTGCCCAAGGTGTAAAAGAGGAAGGCACTGGGCAAACGAATGTAAATCTAAAACTGACAGTCAAGGAAATCCTTTATCTCCCAGGCAGGGAAACGGGATGAGGGGCCAGCCCCAGGCCCCGAAACAAGCATATGGGGCAGTCAGCTTTGTTCCAGCCAACAACAGCAATCCATTTCAAAACTTAGTAGAGCAACCCCAGGAAGTGCAGGACTGGACCTCAGTTCCACCTCCCACACAGTACTAACACCTGAAATGGGACCACAAACCTTAAATACCGGAATATATGGACCCTTACCACCTAACACTTTTGGGCTACTTTTAGGAAGAAGTAGTGTCACCATGAGAGGCTTACAAGTCCTCCCTGGAGTTATCGATAATGATTATGAAGGAGAAATTAAAATCATGGCCAGAGCTATTGATAATATTATTACTGTCCCTCAAGGAGTTAGAATAGCTCAGTTAATCCTGCTACCTTTGGTTAAAACAGATAATAATATCCAACACTCTAATAGAAATATAAAAGGTTTCGTATCATCAGAGATATATTGGGTGCAACCAATTACAAATCAAAAACCCTCTCTAACCTTATGGTTAGACGGGAAGGCATTCACTGGGCTAATAGACACAGGGGCTGATGTAACTATCATTAAACAGGAATATTGGCCCTCTCATTGGCCTACCACAGAGACTTTAACTCACTTGAGAGGAATTGGGCAAAGCAGTAATCCTAAACAAAGTTCTAAATACCTAACATGGACAGATAAAGAAAACAATTCAGGCCTTATTAAGCCATTTGTCATCCCTTACCTACCTGTTAACCTGTGGGGGCGAGATCTGCTTTCTCAAATGAAAATTATAATGTGTAGTCCAAATGATATAGTTACTGCACAAATGTTAACTCAAGGATACACCCCTGGTAAAGGTCTTGGAAAAGGAGAAAACGGTATTCCACAGCCTATACTGGTTTCAGGACAACTTGATAAAAAGGGGTTTGGAAATTTTTAGCTCAGGCCACTGACATACCTGCACCCCAAAGGTGCGCTGACCCCATTACTTGGAAGTCAGATGAGCCCGTTTGGGTTGATCAGTGGCCTTTACTCAATGATAAACTAAGTGCTGCCCAACAGTTAGTGCAGGAACAACTGGAAGCAGGACATATTGTAGAAAGTAATTCTCCTTGGAATACACCTATTTTTGTTATTAAAAAAAAAGTCTGGTAAATGGAGACTCTTACAAGATTTAAGAGCAGTAAATATCACTATGGCCCTTATGGGTGCCTTACAACCAGGATTGCCTTCACCGGTTGCGATTCCTCAAAAATATTTTAAAATCATTATTGATCTTAAAGATTGCTTTTTTACAATTCCCCTTCACCCTGCTGACCAAAAAAGATTTGCCTTTAGTCTTCCATCTACAAATTTTAGACAACCAATGAAGCGCTATCAATGGAAAGTCTTACCTCAGGGTATGGTCAATAGTCCTACCTTGTGTCAAAAATATGTAGCTGCTGCTATAGAGCCAGTCAGAAAAACATGGACACAAATGTATATTATACATTATATGGATGATATTTTAATAGCAGGAGAAATTGGCGAACAAGTCTTACAGTGTTTTGCCCAACTCAAACAAGAGTTAACAGCAGCCGGACTACAAATAGCCCCAGAAAAAGTACAATTACAAGATCCATACACCTATCTTGGTTTTCAAATTAATGGACCCAAAATCATTAATCAAAAGGCCGTTATACGTCGTGATCATTTAAAAACTTTAAATGATTTCCAAAAATTACTGGGAGACATAAATTGGCTTCGGCCGTACTTAAAACTCACTACAGGAGAGTTAAAACCTCTTTTCGATATATTAAAAGGAGACTCTAATCCAAAATCCCCCAGGTCCATTACCAAAGAAGCATTAATAGCACTCCAACAGGTAGAGCATGCCATTGCAACACAATTTGTTACCAGTATTGATTATTCTCAGCCATTAATATTCATTATTTTTAACACAACAATAACCCCTACTGGCTTATTCTGGCAGAACAATCCCATTATGTGGGTACACCTGCCCTCCTCCCCTAAAAAGGTTTTGTTGCCTTATTATGATGCCATAGCTGATCTAATTATCTTGGGAAGAGAAAACAGTAGAAAGTACTTTGGAATAGAACCCTCTACCATTATACAGCCCTGCACTCAATCACACATCCATTGGCTGTTACAAAATATGGAAGCCTGGCCAATTGCTTGCGCTTCTTACACTGGCGCAATTGACAACCATTACCCACCTAACAAACTCATTCAATTTTGCAAACTTCATGCGTTTGTGTTTCCCCATATTACCAGTAAAGAACCCCTCAATGATGCATTACTAATTTTCACTGATGGATCTTCCACAGGGCTTGCAGCTTACACCTACAATGATGTAATCGTTAAATTCCAGACCACTTATACATCAGCTCAGCTGGTCGAATTGCAAGCTATAATTGCAGCATTATCAGCTTTTCCTTGTCAGCCACTTAACATTTACACAGACAGCGCCTACCTGGCTCATTCAATACCCCTCTTAGAGACCGTGCCTCAAATTAAACATATTTCAGACACAGCTAACTTATATTTACAATGTCAACAACTTATTCAAAAAAGGACTACTCCCTTTTTCCTTGGACATATTAGAACACATTCAGGATTACCGGGACCTTTAACACAAGGTAACGCAACAGCCGACACGGCAACAAAAACCATAGCCACAGTCACTACAGACAATTTGCAACAAGCACAAAAAGCACACGCCTTACATCATTTAAACGCCCAAACCTTAAGACTTATGTTTAAACTTACTAGAGAACAAGCTCGACAAATAGTTAAACAATGCGCCAACTGCATAATGTATTTACCTGTTCCTCATTTAAGAGTTAACCCCCGAGGACTCATCCCCAACGAAATTTGGCAAATGGACATTACTCACCACTTAGAATTCGGTCAACTAAAATATATCCATGTATGCATAGACACCTATAGTGGATTCATTAATGCAACTCTCCAAACAGGAGAGGCCACTAAACATGTCATAGCTCATTTATTACATTGCTTTTCTATTTTAGGAATACCCAAACAAATCAAAACAGATAATGGCCCTGGTTATATAGCCAAAACCTTTTTACAGTTCTGCAATACCTTACAAATTAAACATACCACAGGCATTCCCTACAATCCCCAAGGACAAGGTATAGTAGAAAGAGCTCATCTGTCATTAAAAACTGTTATCACAAAATTAAAAGGGGGGAGCTGGTACCCCGTGAAGGGTACCCCCAGAAACATACTCAATCATGCCCTGTTTATCCTTAATTTTTTAAATTTGGACAGTCATGGAAAATCAGCTGCCGACCGTTTCTGGCATCCTGAATCTCAAAAACAGTTCACAATGGTAAAATGGAAAGATCCACTTGATAATTCATGGCATGGCCCCGATCCAGTTTTAATTTGGGGAAGAGGCTCAGTATGCATATTCTCACAAAAAAATGATGCAGCCAGATGGCTGCCTGAAAGATTGGTAAGACAAATAAATCATAACCATTGTCAGTCCAGGGAAAATAAATCTCCCTGAGAAGTTTCTTCCTTTTTGTTTTTCAGAAAATGAAGCCTAAAATGAGATTCCTTTGGAAAATAATCGCTCTATATAGCATAGTGACAGTCTATGCAGGTTTTGGTGACCCTCGTAAAGCAAGAGGATTACTACGAAAACAATACGGCCAGCCTTGTGACTGCAGAGGGAGACAAATATCTGAACCTCCGTCAGACAGAATCACCCAGGTGACTTGCTTGGGCAAGACAGCGTACCTAATGCCAAACCAGTTATGGAAATGTAAGTCTACCCCAAGAGACACCTCACCTAGCGGGCCACTCCTAGAATGCCCTTGTAGCTCTTTCCAACCTTCTATACATAGTTCCTGTTATACCTCCTATCAACAATGCAAATCAGGCAATAAGACATACTATACGGCCACGTTATTAAAAACACAAACTGGAGGTACCAACGATGTACAAGTATTAGGATCCACTAATAAACTTGTACAATCTTCTTGTAACGGCCAAAAAGGAAAGCCTGTTTGTTGGAGCACTACCGCTCCCATTCACATTTCTGATGGAGGAGGCCCATTAGATATTGCAAGAATTAAAACCGTCCAGAAAAAATTAGAAGAGATTCATAAAGCTCTATATCCTGAACTTCAATATCACCCCTTAGCCCTGCCTGAGATTAGAGATAATTTTAGGCTCGATGCTCAAACTTTTGATATCCTCAATGCTACTTACAATTTACTTCAAATGTCCAATACAAGCCTAGCCCACGATTGTTGGCTTTGTCTTAAAATGGGCCCCCCTATTCCTCTAGCTATACCTAACCTTTTGTCGTCCTATGTCAATTACTCAAATGAATCCTTGGTAAATAATTCCTGTCCTATTATTTCTCCCCTCTTAGTTCAACCGATGACGTTTTCTAATTCCTCTTGCCTCTTTTCACCGTCATATAATAGCACTAAAGAAATTGATCTAGGCTATGTTGTGTTTGACAACTGTACCTCCATAATCAATGCCACTAACCCTTTGTGTGCTGTAAATGGCTCGGTTTTCATCTGTGGAAACAACATGGCATACACTTATCTACCTACAAATTGGACAGGGCTTTGTGTTCTGGCCACTCTTCTCCCCGACATTGACATCATCCCTGGAGATGAACCTATCCCCATCCCCACTATCAAACATTTTATTTATAGACCAAAACGAGCCATACAATTTATTCCCTTGTTGGCTGGACTAGGAATCACCACTGCATTTACTACAGGAGCCACAGGCCTGGGGTCTCACTAACCCAATATACTAAACTATCCAACCAATTAATTTCAGATATACAGACCTTATCCAGTACTATACAAGATTAAGTAGATTCATTAGCAGAAGTAGTTCTCCAAAATAGAAGAGGTCTAGATTTGCTAATGGCAGAACAGGGAGGGATCTGTTTGGCTTTACAGGAAAAGTGCTGTTTTTACGCCAACAAATCCGGAATCGTCAGAGATAAGATAAAAACGTTACAAGAAGAACTAGAAAAGCGCAGAAAAGGCCTGGCCGCCAATCCCTTGTGGACTGGACTCGATGGACTTCTCCCCTATCTCCTGCCATTTCTTGGTCCTTTACTTACTCTTCTACTCTTCCTCACTCTCGGGCCTATAATCCTTAATAAGCTTATGGCGTTTGTTAGACAACAAATCGAGGCCTTCCAGGCCAAGCCTATACAGGTCCATTATCATCACCTTGAGATGACTGAAAATGGTGAGTCTTATTTGCCTCAATAAGACCACCTCCCCTGTGTACTGAACTGGACAGTCAATGACAGGTAAGAGGACACTATCTCCACCGGAGCCTAAGACAGGAGGGCCGCCCTTGCTGCTGCCTTATCCCATGACGGGCCTAGAAGGTGGGGATGAGTTGACCCAACCTAAGACAGGCGCAGTTCCCGAGGGGTCGTTTTCTTGTCATAAAACAATAAAAAGGGGGACCTGTCCAGAGCTGCGCGCCCCGGCCATAGCAAATAATAACTGACGATTAAAAAACGCCCGAGCTCTATTCCTTTCCACCTTCTACCTCCTCCCTAGATTTGTTGTTTCTCTTTTGTATCAATACCTCATAAAAGATGGTGCTCTTCCTGCTTTTTCTTCACCTGTTTTTCCCCCGCGCCGTGAAAATTGTTACTTTGTAGCACAGGCACCATCCTGCGCCCGGGTAAATTACCAACTGACAGCGCAAGCGCAACATGACGTCCGACCAGAGAAACCAATACCTACCTAGCCACACCCTCCGCGATGAGATCATCTCCGCCTCTGGCCCAACCCCTTCCCCTCCAAGTGTATATAAGGCATTGCATTACCGCCATTAAACGAGACTTGATCAGAGCACTGTCTTGTCTCCATTTCTCGTGTCTCTTGTCCCCCAAATTCCCACTCCCTCCTCCAGGGCCTGCTTCGACGATCCCGCGGGCCGGGATAATCTGCTTCAAGCTTCTTCTCTTCCCCACACAATTCAAATTGCCTTCACTAATTTGCTGCTTCAATGCCATTGTGGCATAAAACCCATATGCAAAGATGCTGCCTCAAAATTTCAGAAAGGAATGGCTTGAAATGAATCTATGTAGTCTTTGGCTGAGGAAGGCTGCCAAACTACCTATGAATGCCAGTGACTAGAAGTCACTGTATTATTCACTGCAACAGAGTTGCCATAAAATAAACAAATACTGTAATGCACTGCATGAGGAAATGTCAGGCAACAATGGACCCCTTATGTGACAGTGGTCCAATAAAGTTACAATAGAGCTGAAATATTCCTATTGCCTAATGAGGTCCAAGCCATCCTAATGTTATTGTACCAATGCATTGCAAATATGTTTGTGCTGACGCTGGTGTAAGAAAACCTACTGTGCTTAATACTTGATGATGATAAGAAATGACTATGTTACTGGTTTATGTATTTATTATACTATCCTTTCTTTTCTTTTTTTTTTTTTTTTTTTTGAGATGGAGTCTCACTCTGTCACTCAGGCTGGAGTGCAGTGGCGCGATCTCAGCTCACTGCAACCTCCGCCTCCGAGTTCAAGCGATTCTCCTGCCTCAGCCTCCCAAATAGCTGGGACTACAGGCACCCACCACCATGCCCGGCTAATTTTTTTATATTTTTAGTAAAGACGAGGTTTTACTATGTTAGCCAGGATGGTCTCGATCTCCTGACCTGGTTATCTGCCTACTTCGGCCTCCCAAAGTGCTGGGGTTACAGGTGTGAACCACCATGCCCAGCCTATACTATGCTTTTTATCATTATTTTAGAATGTATTCTTTCTACTTATTTAGTATCTTTCTACTTATAAAAAATAAATTAATTGCAATACAGCCTCAGGCAGATCCTTTAGGATGTATTTCAGAGGAAGCTATTGTTATTGCAGGAGATTACAGCTCCATGAATGTTATTATCCATGAAGAACTTCCAGTGGGACAAGATGTGGAGGTAGAAGACAGTGATATTGATGATCCTCAGCCTCGCTAGTCCTAGGCTAAGGTGTGTGTTTGTGTCTTGGTTTTTAACAAAAAAGATTAAAATGTAAAAGTAAATAAATTTGAAAAGAGAAAAAAAAATTGAAAATAGCCAGCTATGGCTGGCTCCAGAGATAGCACTTGGGCAATGTTTCAGCTGTAATTTGAATGTCTCACTTACTTCCACAGAAATTAGAGAATAAGAAACTTAATTCAGTACAAATAGAAGCCTTATACATCGGTAAATGCTAGTTGATACTCTCATTAGTCATATAAAACCTAGAAATATGGAAAGAAATCATGGAATCGCCATGTGTTCCTTGAAGACATACAGTGGAATTATGAATAGGAAAAGTTGAGTACATTGATTTCTTTTCTCATTCTTGCTCTGAGAATTTAACGACAAAGTACTGTTCATGTAAGGTGACCTTTAAGATTTCTGGAGCCTTTAATTTTTCCTGAGTTTTACATTTATTATTTCACCTTTTAAAATATTGAACTTATATTTTAAGTTCATTTATGGATAATGAACTTATCCATTATTGCAAGTTATAAAACCATCAAGTGACACTCAATGGTTTGATTATATTGAGGAGATAAAATTTCCTGTTTTAGAATGTACAATTTCTTAGGAAAATGTAATCTCTTTAGCATTCATAGCTTCTTTTTACTTGTGATAACCTATTATTCTTAAAATTTTTCATAAAACATTACAGAATACATATTTGCATCATTATTACTATAGTTAAAAAGTAAGTTTACTAAATTCAGAATGGAGACACACTTATTATTTGATGTTATATTAATGATATCCCTTTTAAGCAGGAATTTAAGATCATATTCCAACAGTCTATGGCTCTGTGAATGATATTCAGTTTATTTTAATTAAAGAATGCTGTTCTAATTAGTAGCTTCCAAAAAGAAACAGTGTATTAAAATGTGATATTTTTAGTAAGATCTTTCATAGATAAGTAATTAGAAGCTATAATGTCATTTGATGTCATGTGAAAAACAATCTTTTGTGAGACAAATAGTAAATAGAATGATAGGGAACATAGTCTTCCAATTAATACAATGGTAGAGAACATAGTCTTCCGATTAATTTATCTGCAATTTTCAACTTACTGGTTGTAGAAGACAGGCAATCAGAAATCTGCAGAAAGCAGAAGTCTATGGGTCAATGAGTTTCTAACTTTTAACTGTTAGATTCTAAGAACAGTTTTGGTTGAAACATAAAAATGGACATATTATTCATCACTTTTTAGAGTATTTGCTCCAAAAAGAAAGAAAGAAAGAAAGACTGCAGAAAGGGAGAAATTGGGCACAATGTCAGTAGAAAGTGAGTCTTTAATGCCCAAAATAATAACATTTAGCACATAGGGAGTGTCATTGATAATCTATAGAAAACTAGTTTAAGAAATGGCTTGTATATGTTTTCCTACGAGTCTTTAAAAAAACCTAAATCCAATTAGGGTGACCTGATTTTATCAACAGCAGTGTAACTAAGGAAAGTGTTTGCCTAATCAATTTTATTGTAACCTTGTTTTCTGAAGCAATGCTGGGTTAATAGAAGGATGGTACTTTGCGATGGAAGCTGCAAAAAGAGAGGGTCTTAAAGAATTGTGATGTATCAGTGTATCTCCAGTCCTTTCTCAGAAAAAGCACACTCTGATAAAATGGATGTAGAATTCCAATTGGGATAAATAATTAGAGAGTTAAAGTTTTAGGTCATTGTTCTTCATGACTTGTTACTTGCTAATCAAACACTTTTCTGGCATTAATTTGGCCATCCGATATGAACATTATACAAAATATGATGTCATGACCAGAAAATACTTTATCTTACGCCTAGTAATATCCTGATTTTTTTCTTTATTTTCCTCTTTATTTTCTTTTTTCTTTTTGTCTTATTTTCTCCCAGTTTTAAAAACCAATTTGAAGATATTTTTCACTGTCATAACTCTGCACATGGGGACTATTATTTTGATACCTCATTATTAATTTGTAGAATTAGATGATTGATCTTACCACAGAATGATAGGCACTGGGAAGAAATCTCTTCTTTTACATTATGTTTACTACTATTTTACCTAATTGCTATGAGAATTGATTCTGATAGAAGTTCTTAGTGTTTCCCATTTAAAAACAGAATAGGATATCTGATAACTTTTCTGAGTAAAATTATGCCTGGGCATCATGTGATTTTTGATTCCCAGATTTCTTTAAAATCAAACCTTTGAAAACCGATACAGTCAATTTGGGCTTGACAGTTACCTCTCATGTCATAATAAAGTGAAAGCACAAAATTGAAATTAATTTTTGGTATTTCATATTCTCACACACATATATAGCATTTATATTTTGTTTAGTTTCTTTTCAACTTTTATTTGGGAGTACACGTGCAGGTTTGTTACATGGGTAAATTGCATGTGGCAGGGGTTTGGTGTACAGATAATACAGCATAGTATCTGGTAGGTAGTTTTTCAGTCCTCTTCCTTCTCCCACCCTCTGCTCTCAAGTAGGCCCCAGTGTTTGTTGTTCCCTTATTTATGTTCATGTGTACTCAATATTTAGCTCTCATTGATAAGTGAGAACATGCAGTATTTGTTTTTCTGTTCCTCTATCAATTTGCTTAGAATAATGGCCCCCAACTCCATCTGTGTTTCTGCAAAAGACATGACTTTGTTCCTTTCTATGACTGTGTAATATTCTGTGGTATATATATGTGTGTGTGTGTGCATATATATATATATATATATATATATATAAAATAATATATATATATATCATATTTTCTTTATCCACTCTACCGTTGATGAGAATTTAGGTTGATTTCATGTCTTTGCTATTGTGAATAGTGCTGTGATGAACATACAAATGCATGTGTCTTTATGGTAGAAGGATTTATATTCCTTTGAGCATATACCCAATGATGGCATTGCTGGGTTGAATGGTAATTCTGTTTTAAGTTCTCTGAGAAATCACCAAACTGCTCTCCACAATGACTGAACTAATTTAAATTCCCACTAGCACTACATGAGCATTCCCTTTTCTCCACAACTTTGCCAGCATCTATTATTTTTTTTGCATTTTCATAATAGCCATTCTAACTGGTGTCAGATGTAGTATCCAATTGTGGTTTTTATTTGCGTTTCCCTAATGACTAGTGATGGTGAATACTTTTTTAAATGCTTCTTGACTGTGTGTGTCTTATTGTGGAAAGTGTTCATGTCCTTTGCTCACTTTTTAATGGGGTTGTTTTGCTTGTTAATTGTTGATTTGTTAAAGTTCCTTATAGATGCTGGATATTAGGCCTTTGTTGGATGCATAGTTTGCAAATGTTCTCTCCCATTATTTAGATTGTCTATTTACTTTGTTGACTGTTTCTTTTCCTATGCTTCTCAGTTTAAATAGGTTCCATTTGTCAATTTTTGTTTGTGTTGCATTTGCTTTTGAAGTCTTTGTCATGAAATCTTTGCCAAAGACAATATCCAGAATGGCATTTCCTAGCTTTTCTTCTCCTTGCAGTTTCTTTGTTTTGTTTTGCTTTACATTTATTTAAGTCTTTAATCCATCTTTTTTTTATTATTATTGTACTTTAAGTTCTAGGGTACATGTGTACAGTGTGCAGGTTTGTTACCTAGGTATACGTGTGCCATGTTGGTGTGCTGCACCCATCAACTTGTCATTTACATTACATATTTCTCCTAATGTTCTCCCTCCCCCGGCCCCACACCCCCGACAGGCCCCAGTGTGTGATGTTCCCCGCCCTGTGTCCAAGTATTCTCATTGTTCAATTCCCACCTATAAGTGAGAACATGCGGGGTTTGGTTTTCTGTCCTTGTGATACTTTGCTTAGAATGATGGTTTCCAGCTTCATCCATGTCCCTGTAAAGGACATGAACTCATCCTTTTTTATGGCTGCATAGAATTCCATAATACATATATGCTACATTTTCTTAATCGAGTCTATCATTGATGGACATTTGGGTTGGTTCCAACCAACTATTCACTATTGTGAAGTGTGCCACAATAAACATACATGTGCATGTGTCTTTATAGTAGCATGATTTATACTCCTTTCGGTATATATGCAGTAATGGGATTGCTGGGTCAAATGGTATTTCTAGTTTTAGATCCTTGAGGAATTGCCACACTGTCTTCCACAATGATCGATCTAATTTACACTCCCACCAGCAGTATAAAAGTGTTCCTGTTTCTTCACATCCTCTCCAGAATCTGTTGATTCCTGACTTTTTAATGATGGCCATTCTAACTGGTGTGAGATGGTATCTCATTGTGGTTTTGATTTGCATTTCTCTGATGACCAGTGATGATGAGCATTTTTTCATGTGTCTGTTGGCTGCATAAATGTCTTTTGAGAACTGTCTGTTCATATCCTTTGCCCACTCTTTCATGGTGTTGTTTTTTTCTTGTAAATTTGTTTAAGTTCTTTGTAAATTCTGGATATTAGCCCCTTGTCAGATGGGTAGATTGCAAAAATTTTCTCCCATTCTGTAGGTTGCCTGTTCACTCTGATGATAGTTTCTTTGGCTGTGCAGAAGTTCTTTAGTTTAATTAGATCCCATTTGTCTATTGTGGCTTTTGTTACCGTTGCATTTGGTGTTTTAGTCATGAAGTCCTTGCCAGTGCCTATGTCCCAAATAGTCTTGCCTAGGTTTTCTTCTAGGGTTTTTATGGTTTTAGGTCTTACATTTAAGTTTTTAATCCATCTTAAATTAATTTTTGTATAAGGTGTAAGGAAGGGATCCATTTTTAGCATTCTACATATGGCTAGCCAGTTTTCCCAGCACCATCTATTAAATAGGGAATCCTTTCCTCATTTCTTGTTATTATCAGGCTTGTCAAAGATCAGATGGTTGTAGATATGTGGTGTTATTTCTGAGACCTCTGTTCTGTTCTATTGGTCTATATCTCTGTTTTGGTACCAATACAACGTTGTTTTGGTTACTGTAGCCTTGCAGTGTAGTTTGAAGTCAGGTAGCGTCATGCCTCCAGCTTTGTTCTTTTTGTTTAGGATTGTCTTGGCTATGTGGGCTCTTTTTTGGTTCCATATGAACTTTAAAGTAGATCTTTCCAATTCTGTGAAGAAACTCATTGGTAGCTTGATGGGGATGGCATTGAAGCTATAAATTACTGTGGTCAGTATGGCCATTTTCACAATATTGATCCTTCCTATCCATGAGCATGGAATGTCCTTCCATTTGTTTGTGTCCTCTTTTATTTCATTGAGCAGTGGTTTGTAGTTCTCCTGAAGAGGTCCTTCACATCCCTTGTAAGTTGGATTCCTAGGTATTTTATTCTCTTTGTAACAGTTGTGAATGGGAGTTCACTCAGGATTTGGCTCTCTGATTGTCTGTTGTTGGTGTGTAGGAATGCTTGTGATTTTTCCACATTGATTTTGTATCCTGAGACTTTGCTGAAGTTGCTTATCAGCTTAAGGGGATTTTGAGCTGAGACAATGGGGTTTTCTAATTATACAATCATGTCATCTGCGAACAGGAACAATTTGACTTCCTCTTTTCCTAATTGAATACCCTTTACTTCTTTCTCTTGCCTGATTGCCCTAGCCAAAACTTCCAACATTTAATCCATCTTGAGTTGATTTTAGTATATGGTGAAAGAAGGCGTCCACTTTCAGTCTTCTGCATGTGCCCAGCCAGTTATATCAGCACCATTTATTGAATAGGGAGTCTTTTCCCGATTGTTGATTATTGTTGACTTTGTCAAAGATTAGGTGGTTGTAGGTGTGTGACTTTCTTTCTGGGCTCTCTATTTTGTTTCATTGAACTTTGAGTCTATTTTTATATCAGTACCATCCTTTTTTAATTACTGTAACCTTATAGTATAGTTTGAAGTGGGGTAATGTGATGCCTCCAGTTTGGCTCTTTTTGCTTAAGACTGCTTTGGCTATTTGGGCTCTTGTTTGGTCCCAAATAAATTTTAGAATAGTTTTTTTCTAATTCTGTGAAGAATGTCATTGGTAGTTTGTTAGGAATAACGTTGAATTTGTAAATTGCTTAGGTTAGTATGGCCATTTTTTTTTAAATTTATTTATTATTATTATACTTTAAGTTGTAGGGTACATGTGCATAACGTGCAGGTTTGTTACATATGTATACTTGTGCCATGCTGGTCTGCTGCACCCATCAACTCGTCATTTACATCAGGTATAACTCCCAATGCAATCCCTCCCCCCTCCCCCCTCCCCATGATAGGCCCCGGTGTGCGATGTTCCCCTTCCTGAGTCCAAGTGATCTCATTGTTCAGTTCCCACCTATGAGTGAGAACATGCAGTGTTTGGTTTTCTGTTCTTGTGATAGTTTGCTAAGAATGATGGTTTCCAGCTGCATCCATGTCCCTACAAAGGATGCAAACTCATCCTTTTTTATGGCTGCATAGTATTCCATGGTGTATATGTGCCACATTTTCTTAATCCAATCTGTCACTGATGGACATTTGGGTTGATTCCAAGTCTTTGCTATTGTGAATAGTGCTGCAATAAACATACGTGTGCATGTGTCTTTATAGCAGCATAATTTATAATCCTTTGGGTATATCCCCAGTAATGGGATGGCTGGGTCATATGGTACATCTAGTTCTAGATCCTTGAGGAATCGCCATACTGTTTTCCATAATGGTTGAACTAGTTTACAATCCCACCAACAGTGTAAAAGTGTTCCTATTTCTCCACATCCTCTCCAGCACCTGTTGTTTCCTGACTTTTGAATGATCGCCATTCTAACTGGTGTGAGATGGTATCTCATTGTGGTTTTGATTTGCAATTCTCTGATGGCCAGTGATGATGAGCATTTTTTCATATGTCTGTTGGCTGTATGAATGTCTTCTTTTGAGAAATGTCTGTTCATATCCTTTGCCCACTTTTTGATGGGGTTGTTTGTTTTTTTCTTGTAAATTTGTTTGAGTTCTTTGTAGGTTCTGGATATTAGCCCTTTTGTCAGATGAGTAGATTGCAAAAATTTTCTCCCATTCTGTAGGTTGCCTGTTCACTCTGATGGTAGTTTCTTTTGCTGTGCAGAAGCTCTTTAGTTTAATTAGATCCCATTTGTCAATTTTAGCTTTTGCTGCCGTTGCTTTTGGTGTTTTAGACATGAAGTCTTTGCCCATGCCTATGTCCTGAATGGTACTACCTAGGTTTTCCTCTAACAATATTAATCTTTTTGTCCATAAGCATGGAATCACGTTTACATTTTGAAGTTGCAAACTGTATTTCAGTTTCTTTCTAAAATTTTAAAATGAATATGTGAGTATTGTCAAAAATAAAACTATTCTAATATATGGCAATAGAAACTTAATAAACTATTTTGCCTGTCATACCATCTTTTGTTCTCTGAGACTCCCAAGTTATCTTTATAGTTTGCATATCATAATCTTTTCTTTTAGTTCTTATAGTCATATAAAATATATTAGCATCGATGATATACTCTTGAATTTGTAAAGTGTTATATCATACCTTCTGATATTTCTTTCAACATAATGCAATTTTTAACATTACATATGACTGAACAATAGGGTGTCTTGGAAAAACTAATTTCTGTTAATGTTGTTGCAGTTTCATTTAATCAAAACTATTTTGACCCAAAAATAAATTTATCCTTCATGTATTCTATCTAAATGTCTCTTTTTTCCTCAGTCTCAGACTAAATGCACAGACACAAACACTGCCAGCCCAAGGCTTTAGAAATGTTCATTCTCTGCACACACCCTGTTGTCATATAGAGGACTAAAAACAAAAACAAAAGCAAAAACAGTATAACAATACAAACGTGGGCAACCTTGTTTTGAACAAGCACATATTTTTCCTTTAATGATGTTCCTTAAACAAAACAGCTAGCAGAAATGTGATTTGCCATGTATAATGTCACATTTTAATGTAAACATCAAATAAAATACCAAAATTTTTACTGGAGGGAGAAGAAAAAACATAGCAAAATATTTTTAAAAGGCTTCTCCTGATGACACAGAAATGTTTATGGTTACAGTTTAGAAAGCCAAGAGGTGAGAATAAATTTGCCACCATCTCCCCTTATCCCAGCATAAGAAAAATATCAGCCACAAATCAAAAGAAGGAAGGCCAATTGGATGTCACCACACAATTTCCAGACACTGATTTCTGCTATGTTGATGCAGTGTTGCTTTGGAGGGTTTTTATAGATCCTCTAGTACCTAACCCATGAAAACATAATTGTACTCTCTGAGCTTCGTCAGGGAAGCGAGATATTTTCTAAGGAAAAATGGGGAATGTATAGTGAAAATGAGAGGAAATTCCTCTTGAGTAAGGATGACAGACAAAATTCAGATGTTCAGTTCAATTTAAATTTTAAATATCAATTGTAATGTATGTCCCAAGTATTATGTGTGACACATATATACAAAAAAAAAAAAAAATCTGCTGTTTATCTGAAATTCAAATGAAATTAGATGTGTATTTTGTATCTGTTAAATTTAGCAACCCATTCCTGGGGAGTTTTTTCTGTGGTTTTATTTCTTCTCTTTTGCCATATATTTCTGACAAAATAACATCACATAAGTGTGTCTTGTTCACAGAATTTCTGACACCAATCTCCTTCTGCTCAGCTTGTCAGTGCCTTATTCTTTTCTAATTTTCTTGTTCCCTGTCTGAATTGCCCTATACCTTTCACATGGGCTCTTCTTCCAGGCTTCCATTTTCCTCCTCACATTGTGTCAGCTTCGCAGTTTCTTCTCTGCTGCCTGCTCGTGTGTCCCAACCCAGACACTGTTGTTGCTGCTCCTAACAGCAATGCCCTCCTGCATACTACATATGAGAGACTGCACTTGAGAACTGCTTTCTAGCTCTTTCATTTCCTGTGGCCTTTCCTCATCCTTCGGATCTGTAGCCCAGGATCATGAAGGAAAGTGACCTTCTCTACTGAATCTGTTACAATTAATGAACCAATACTGTTACATGATCATTAACTAATGTTCACCGTTTACATTAGCCTTCACTCTTAGTGATGTACAGTTCCACGGGTTTTGGCTAAATGCACAATTTCATGCATCCACTGTTAAAATATCATAACAAATAGTTTCAGTGTCCTAAAAATGCCCTGTATACCACCTACACATCCATTTCTTTTTCCCCAGGACTTCTCACAGTTGCTGACATGTTTACTATCTCCATACTTTTGCCTTTTCCATAATGTCACATAGTTGGAAACACAGTACATAGACGTTTCAGACTGTATTCTCCTACCAGTATACACTTAGGTTCTGTGTATGTCTTCAGTGGCTTGATAGCTCATTTCTTTTAGGAGCTAAATATTTCTCCATTGTATGGATGTGTGATTCACCNTAGCTCATTTCTTTTAGGAGCTAAATATTTCTCCATTGTATGGATGTGTGATTCACCTATTGAAGGGCATGTTGACTGCTTTCAGTTTTGGGCAGTTATGAAAAGAATGTGTTGCAAAAGCTTGTGGGCAGGTTTTAGTGTGGACTGAGTTTTCAACTGGGAGAGTGATTACCATATTATACGACAATCTTGTTAGTTTTGGAATACATTGCTAACTGTCTTCAAAAGAATTTCTACAATTTTGCATTTATACTAGCATTGATACAAAATTGTTGTTGCTTCACACCCTTGCCAGTATATAGTGTTGTCAGTGATTTGAATTTTTAGCATTTAATTGGTGGTTATTGTTATTTCATTGTTCTTTTGACTTGTACTTCCCTCATGGTGTATGACGGTGTATGATAATAAATATCTTTTGATGTTCTTATTTGCCATTTATATAACATTTATTTGGTTAAATATCTATTTGTCTTTTTAAATAGGGTTGGTTATTTCTTATTTGTGAGTTTTTTTAATGGGTTGTTTATTTCTTATTTGAGACTTTTTAAAAAATTGGTTATTTCTTGTTTTTGAGTTTTAGAGTTTTTTAATATTTTCATAACAAGTCCTTTATCAAATACATGTTTTGCAAGTATTTTCTCCATGTATGTGGCTTGGATTTTCATTCTCTTAACAATGTCTTTTGCCAAGCGACATTTTTAATATTAATGAACTCCTACTAATAATTATTTTTTTCCCATGGGTTGTGTTTTGGTGTCATACTTCTAAAAGTAATTGCCATACCCAAGGACACCTAGAATTATCTTCTGTTATCTCTAGGAGTTTTATAGCTTTACCTTTAGGTCTGTAATCTATTTTGTGTTAATTTCTTTGAAGGATGTAAGGTTTGTGTACAAATTCATTTTTTTTTTCTGCACGTACATGTTCAGTTGTTCTAGCATCATTTGTTGAAAAAACTATTCTTTCTTTTTTGAATTTTTTTTGCTGTTTTATCAAAAATTAGTTGACTATATTTACATGTGTCTAGTATAAGACTCTCCTTTCTGTTCCATTGATGTATTTATCTGTTCTTTTTTTCCAGTACCACACTGTCTTAATTGTTGTAGCTTTATAGTAAGTCGTGAAAACCGGTAGTGTTAGTCTCACAACTTTGTTCTTCTGTATTGTGTTGGCTACTGTGGGTCTTTTGGCTTTCCACATAAAATTTAGAATCCGTTTGTTGATACCTGCAAGGATACTTGCTGTAATTTTTATTGGGATTGCATTGATTCTATAGAACAAGTGGGAAGAATTTAATCTTGATAATATGGAGACTTGCTATTCATGACCATGCAATATCTCTCCATTTATTTCGATCAACTTTGATTTATTTCATCAGAATTTTATAGTTTTTCTCAGATAGATTTTGAAAACATTTTGTTACATTTATCCTTATTTTGTTTTCATTTTCAAATTCTTATTATCCTTTGCTACTATATAGAAAAGTAAATGACTTTTGTTTATTAACCTTGTATTCTTCGTCTTTACAATAATTACTTATTAGTTCCAGGAAGGTTTTCTTCCTGATTCTTTCAGTTTTTTACATATAAAATTATATCATCTTGTGAACAGAGATGATTGTATTTCTTTCTTCCCAATCTGTATGCCATTTGTTTGCCTTCTTGTCTTATTGTGTTAGCTAGAACTTCTAGTATTATATTGAATGAATTTGGTGAGATAGGAGATACTTGCTTTATTCCCAATATCAGGGGAAAGTATCTAGTTTCTCAGCATTAAGTGTTAATTAACTGTACATTTTTTTTGTAAATAATCTTCATCAAGTAAATTCCCCTCTATTTCTGGTTTTCTGAGAGCTTTTATCCTGAATGACTGATGGATTTTGTCAAATGCTTTTTCTGCATCTATTGATTCATGTGATTTTTTCTTATTTAGTCTGTTGGTGTGATTAATTACATTAATTGATTTTGGGGACATTGTTTAATCCACTCAGGCTATGGTATTAGTTTTAGCAGCCAAAGCACAGTAAGATATAAGAAGTTTTTCTGTGTTGAATGATATGGTTTGACTATGTGTCCCCTCCAAATCCTATGTCAAAGTGTGTTCTCTAGTGTTTAAGGTGGGACCAGGTTGGGGTTGTTTGAAACAGGGAGGCAGATCCCTCATGAAAGGCTTGGTGCCATTCTCTTGATGACGAGTGAGCTCTTGCTCTCAGAATACCTGAGATCTAGTTTTCTAAAGGTGTAAGACACCCCCTGCTCCAATTGCTTTCACTCCTACCATGTGACACCTGTTCCCCCTTAAGTTTTGCCATGACTGTAAACTCCCTGTGGCCTCCAAGAAGCAGACACTGGTGCTCTGCTTCCTGTATAGCCAACAGAACCATGAGTTAATTAAACCGCTTTTTCTTATGAATTACCCAAGCTTAAATATTTCTTTATAGTGACACAAGAATGGCCTACCTAATACACCCAGTTAATACTTCTCACAGAGATCTGTTGAGAAATTAAGTAATTAAGTTCAATCAGAGGAGTTGCTTAGAGGAGTCTTATTTAAAAACAGATATTTTAAAGACCCTGCTCTTACCATTTGGACAAATTTTAAAACACGTACTAGAAATGGCAGTAGTTGAGGAATAGGATATGTTTGGATCCCAGATGCGTTAGTCCTATCTTCTCTAGAGACTCCAGTTTCTCTTTGCAATGACAAACTACAAAGATTCAGAAATTCCTGGGAAGGGATATAGAAATACACAGAATGAGAACCATAAAATTTCAACAACAGTGTTTTTAAAACTCAGATTATGATATATTTGTGATTCTAAAATTCCATTTTGTAAGTCATGATTAGCTCAAAAATATCAATCAGAATTAAAGAATAAAAGTATCAGAGTGCATGCACATAGTAAGAATAATAAATATTATATATTACTTTTTTCTGTTATCTCTGTATGTGTGTTTGGATTTACTGGATTTTAATGTATGACATTTTTCTTACTATGGGCTACAGTTTTATATTGAATTATAGTTTATTGAACTAGACACAGGAAGGGAGACTGAAAAAGTCTCATAGAAAATATAACATCACATTTATGTTTCTACTTCACTAATTATCCCAAAAACCTAGGAAAGAAGAAAAAAGTAGTTAATTTTAAATTCTTTACTTGGCTATTTTTATTTTCTAGGATATGCACCTATAAAACCAGTCACGTATTCTAGACTTTTTTATAACTCTTAGATTTATTACAAGTTCCTAAAATTAATGATTTTTTTCAAGAAAATTATTCATAGTTTAAACTAGACTATTGCTCAAAAATAAATAAAATTCAAGAAGATAAAATCTAAAATAAAGTAAATACAGTGTCAAGAAAAATGACTATGACAATTCTTTAAGTGTATTGTGTTTCAAAATACAACATTCTGTGGAAAGAACAGAAGTCTCTTACAAAATTGACTGTTTTTATTAAATGATAAACATAATATTATATTCTGTTAGCTCATGGTATATTTAGTAACTGTGTAACTTTTGATACTATATAAAGACTCTTTTTTCTTCTAGGGCCTTATATTTTTGGGCAATAGTTTACTTTGCTTAAAGTAAGAATAGAAGTCTTAATCCCATTACTGGGTATATACCTAAAGAAATATAAATCATTCTACTATAAAGACACATGCACACGTCTGTTTATTGCAGCACTATTTACAATAGCAAAGACATAGAACCAATCCAAATGCCCATCAGTGATAGACTGGATAAAGAAAATGTGGCACATACACACCATGGAATATGATTCAGCCATAGAAAGGAATGAGATCATGTCCTTTTCAGAGACATGGGTGAAGCTGGAAGCCATCATTCTCAGCAAACTAACACAGGCACAGAAAACCAAATACCGCATGTTGTCACTCATAAGTGGGAGTTGAACAATGAGAACACATGGACACAGAGAGTGGAACAACATACACCAGGGTCTGTTGGGGGTGGGAGTGAGGTGAGGGAACTTAGAAGATGAGTCAATAGGTGTAGCAAACCACATATATACCTATGTAACAAACCTGCACGTTCTACACATGTCCCATTTTTTGTCTTAGAAGAAATAAAATCTTTTGTTGATGTTTTACAAAAAAAAGAAGAATCCAATTCCATTCACAAGAGCAAATTAATAGTAATAATAACATACTTAGGAATAAATGTAACCAAATACACAAATGACCTGTACAGCAAAAAGTATAAAATATTTATGAGGGAAATTAAAGAAGACAAAGATAAATGGAAAGACAGTTCATGTTCCTGGTTTAGAAGAATTAATGGTGGTAAAATGTCTATATTACCCGAAGCAATCTGTACATTCAATGCAATTCTTATGAAAATCTCATTGGTAATATTTGCAGAAATAGAAAAGAAAAATCTTAAAGTTTATGTGAAATCATGAAAGACCCCAAATAGCCAAAACAATGATGAGGAAGAAGAAGACAGCAGGGGGCATCACACTTTGTGAATTCAAAATATATTGCAAAGTTATACCCATCAAGGCAGAATAGTACCATCATAAAAACAGACATAGAGAAATGGAATAGAATAGAGAGTTCAGAAATAAAACTACATACCTATGGTCAGCTGATCTTTCACCAAGGTGCCACATATGTGAAAATGCATTTGAGAATGTATAGTCTCTTCAGTAAATGGTGTTGGGAAAACTAGATATTTACATTAAAAAGAACGAAATTTTACCCTATATCACACAATATACGAAAATCAACTCAAAATGGATTAAAAACTAAATATAAGACTTGAAACTGTAAAATTAAGGGAAGAAAACCTAGAGAAAAAATTCCTTACCATTGATCTGGGCAATGATACTTTTGGATATAACACCCAAAACACAGGCAACAAATGCAAATATAGACAAGTGGGATAGCACTAAAAAAAAAAAGCTTTTGCACAAATGAAAGAATCAACAGCCTCAAAAGGCAGCCTACTATTAAATGGGAGAATGTATTGGCATACCATATATCTGATAAGGGGTTAATCTTCAAAATATATAATGAATTCAAACAACCTAAAGCCAAAAAAAATCAAACCAAATAACTTGATTAATAAATGGACTAAAAGCCTTAATAGATATTTTTTCAAAAGAAGACACAGATAGCCAACAGTCATATAAAAGGTGTTTAATATCATTGGAGGGGAAATGGGGAGATGTTGGTCAGCAGGTACAAAGTTTTAGTTAGACAGACTAAATAAGTTCTAGAGTTCTACTGTATAGTATAGTGACTATAGTTAATAATATTGTATTTTATACTGGAAAAATGGTAAGAGTATATCTTAAGTGTTCTCAACATAAAAATAACCATGTGAGGTAATAAATATACTATCAGGCAAGGCAAATAAAAATGATAATGAGATATCATGTCACACTTATTAGAATGGCTATCAAAAATAGGAGACATAAGTGTTAGTGAAGATGTGGAGAAAAAGGAGCCTTTATATACTGTTGGTGGTAATGTAAATTGGTAAAGCCATTGTGTAAAACAGTATGAAATTTCCTCAATAATTAAAATTTGAACTACTATATGACTAGCAATCACATCTCTGGGTATATATCCAAAGGAAATATAATCAGTATTCTGAAGAGACATCCATGCCCATTGCAGCATTATCCACAATAGTCAAGATATGAAATTGACTTAAATGTCCATCAATGGATGAATGGATAAAGAAAATATGGTATACATATACAGTGGATGAACCTAAGGAAATTATGGTAAATGAAATAAACCACTCAAAGAAAGACAAACACAGCACGACCTCATTTATATATGAAATCTAATAAAGTCAAACTCATAGAAACTGACAGTAGAATCATGGTTGCTAGACGCTGGAAGAAGAGGGGAAATGAAAAGAGGTGGTCAACTGGTATGAAGTTTCAGTTAGAGAGGACATATAAGTTCTGAAGATCTATTGCATAGCATGATGATGACAGTTAATAATAATGAATTATAAACTGAAAAATGCTAAGAGAGTAGATCTTAAACACTTTCAACATGAAAAAATATAACCTGTGAAGTAATGAACATATTAATTAATTTTTTGTGGCAAACATTTGGCAATGTATATGTGTATCAAACATCACTTTTACATGATCAATATATGTGATTTTACATGTAAAGCTGGCTATAAAACAACAAAGGCAAACATTATCTTTCTTACATGTGAATTTTTTAAGCCAAATTTATCAAAGAGAGTAGAATGGTGATTTCTAGAGGTTGGGGTTAGAAAAAATAGAGACATGTTGGTCAAAGAGTACAAAGTCTGGATTTTGTGGGATGAATAATTCTGGAGATCTAATGTGCAGCATGCTAACCATACTTAATTCTGTGTTGTAAACTTGAAAGATGCTCAGAGAATTGACCTTAAGTGTTTTCATCAAACACAAAAACACAAAAAGAAAATCTTAACTCTATAAGTTGATGAATACGTTGATTTACTTGATTGTGGTACTCTTTTCACTATATATATATCAAAATGTCACTTTGTGTACCTTAAATATGCACAAGTATTATTTGTCAAGTATACCTCATTAAATCTGGGGTGAAAATAGGAGATAGAAATCTGGTATGATAAGGAATGACTGTAGACTTTCATAGTGAAACAAGTGGAGAAAAAGTGTTCTTTTTAAAAGATGAGATGATAAGGCTAATAATCGGGGGGGGGACATATACTTTTACTGTGACATAATGAGGAAGATGAATTTTGTTCTCAATCTATCTTCTACACACATGCACATTTGTAGACATATATATCTGCATGTATATAATATTGACACTATATATATAGAGAGAGACTAAATAGGAGATGGCATACAAAGTTTCAAAAATATATAAATATGTGTGTTGGGTGGGGATGAGGGGAGTGCCAATTACTCCCAGCAGAAACAGCAAACTATGCCTTCCAGAGTAAATTTGAATAAAATTCCAGAACAATAAATTCATACAAATGGGCTATCTTGATCTTCATAATAAAGAAAAAGATGAGCTTGTTTTCTGAAATAATAAGTTTTTGATCCTGAGCTTCCAGCTACAGCAACTAAAAACACAGAACATATAGTTAAATCAAAGTTCAGATAAATAAAATACACACACATATATTATATTATATAATATAATATACATTATATTATATATGTGTGTATAATATATAATATATAATATAATATATAATATATATTTTATGTAATATAAAAATATATATTTTGTATTACGCATATTCAGTATATAAGTTACACTTACACTTGTACTTTTAAAAATGTTATTTATTTGAATTCAGAATTAACTGGGATGTCCTTTATTTACCAGGAAATTCAAATCCACTTCTGTCCCTAAAACATAAATGTTTTGGTATACTTTTACTGACAAGAATATTAGAATTAACCTGATTTTAATGAAGTTATTAATCATATTCCTTAGGGATGTATTGAAAGTGAATTTGAGGGATTTTTGTTTGTGTGTTTGTTTTTAATATGGTCTATCTTTGCAAGTGACTTTTGCTTTCAATGTTTAATAACCTAAAATAAAGTAGAAGATAAAACACACTCTTTAGTTCATATCATATTTGAAATTGGCGAAAGTAGTTTAGTATAATTATTAAAGTACTGTACTTAACATTTTTAAACAATAAAAAAAGATTTAATGTTTGTGGAGCAGAGATTAGTTAAAAGGAACATTTAGAAAAGATAGAACTGACAGAGGAAATAGTTATCAGATTAGAGGTCCGAATCATGATAAAGAAAATATAAAAAGCAAAAGATTAAAGAATGGAAGTTGGATTAGGAATTGGTTAGGGATTGGGGTATAATTTTCCTTAAATCATAAGTATAACAGTCGAGTAGTTACTATGTCCACGGTTGCTTCAGGGTTTTTACCTATATGATAAATTTTATGAAATAGTGATAAAAGAAAGACTATAGCAAAAATCAGGATCACGAGCAATTTTTATTGAAAATAGAAACTCTTGAAGAATGCTGGAAGATGCATCTTTCAGAAGTTTGTAAATAATAAAAAATGGTATATATTTAGTGAGGGCAGGTTGTTGAATAAGAAAAACTGGTGAGAACGTGTAAGGAAAAAAGTTATTGAGTAAGTGAAAATGTCTCTATTTTTTGTCTTAGGAATACCAGGAGCAACAATATTGAATGTTCAGGTAAAAGTGATATTTCACTTTAGCTATAAGTAAAAGTTTGTGTAAATAAAAATTTGAGAATATTGAGAAAAGTGTCGATAAGCACTGTGTAAGGTATGAAAGAATGAAATAGGTACAATATTACTAAATAAAGCAGAAGTCATTAAAAGACAGCTGCAGCAGGATTTTATTGACTGGAGAACTTTTTTCTGAGTCACGATTGTGTATCACAGTAAAAAAGTAAAAAATAATCCAAAGCAGAGGCATGTCACATCAAATATTGGAAAAGATATTGCTCATAAAACTTTCAACCTATTTCAAGGAGTCAATGATAAATTTCTTGTTTGGCCAGTCCTGGTGTGCTTATGTTTTTGACTATGCCTGTGTAGTTCGAAGATCCCTGACACTTATTAAGAAATAAACTCTGGGCCTTCTAAAATGATTTTCTACCCTTTAATAAAACTGGAATTAATTTAAACAGTCTTTGAAAAATATGTGTTAGGAATAATTGACAACCCAAATAAGAGTGGAGCTCTGACTTAACCAGCAGTTTACATGAAAGTTACCAAATAATGTTATTGCACTGAAAGGTCGATATAAATTATCAATGTGATAGGACTGCTATAAAAACCAATGGTATTTGAGATATTATTAGAAGTAAAATATCCAGAAAGATTGAGTGTACCACTGCCAGTGTACTGTCCCAGAAAACTTTATTTTAAATATTATTTTCAACTCTACATTCAACATTTGTACAGGGTTATTGCCTAAATGCAAGTCAAGGATAGGGTGATCAGGGTAATGTGGTGATATAAAGGATTTTAGAAAGAAACATACATGGGTGGTATAGAAAGTATATTTCCTCTGCCATGATAGGATTCAAAGCAATCAGAAATGTCCCTTGTCAGATTCCACAAAAACAGTGCCAGCAAACGGCTCCATGAAAGATTTGTGTCACTCTGTGAGAAGAATTCAGACATCACAAAGCAGTTTCTCAGAAAGCTTCTTTTAAGTTTTTATCTGAGGACATTTCCCTTTTCACCATCGGCCTCAATGCCCTCTCGAATATCCCATTGCAGATTCCACGAAAACAGTGTTAGCAAACTGCTTAATGAAAGAATGGTGTAACTCTGTGAGATGAAGTCACATATCACAAAGCTGTTTCTCCGAACGCTTCTCTCCAGGTCTTATCTGAAGATACTTCCTTTTTCACCATAACACTCAATGCACTCAGAATATCCCATTGCCGATTCCATGAAAACAGTGTTAGTAATCTGCTCCATGAAAAAGACAGTGTTACATTGTGAGATGAATACACACAGCACAAAGCAATTTCTCAGAAAGCTTCTTTCTAGTTTTTATCTGAGGATACTTCCTTTTTCACCATGGGCTTCCTTGCAATCCAAACCATCCCTTCTCAGATTCCACAGAAGCAGTGTTAACAAACTGCTCCATAAACAGAATGGTGAAAATCTGTGCGGTGAATTCATACATCATGAAGCAGTTTCTCAGAACACTTCTTTCTAGTTTTCATCTGAGGATATTTCCTTTTTCTCTATAAGCTTCAAAGTGATCCAAAATATCCCTTCTCAGATTCCACAAAAACAGTCCTAGCAGGCTGCTCCATGAAAGACTAGTGTAACTCTGAAAGCTGAATTCACACATCACAAAGCAGTTTCTCAGAAGGCTACTTTCTAGTTTTTCCCTGAGGATATTTGCTTTGTCACGAGAGGATTCAAAGTGATCAGAAATGTCATTTCCCGGAATCCACAGAAGTAGAGCTAACAAACTGCTCCGGTTAACATTGGTGTAACTCTATGAGATGAATCCACATATCACAAACCAGTTTCTCAGAAAGATTCTTTCACGTTTTTATCAGAGGACATTTCCTTTTTCACAGTCGGCCTCATTACCTTCCCAAAAGTCCCATTGCAGACTCCATGAGAATAGTGATAGCAAACTGAACAATGAAAGGATGATGTAAATTTGTGAGGTGAATGCACACATCACATGGAAATTTCTCCGATGGCTTCGCTCCAGTTTTTATTTGAGGATATTTCCTTTTTCACCATGGGCTTCAATGTAATCTAAAGTGTACGTTCTCAGATTCCACAGAAGAAGTGCTAATAAACTGCTCCATGTTCAGAAAGGTGTAAATCTGTGAGGTGAATTCACACATCACAAAGCAGTTTCTCAGAAAGCTTCTTTCTAGCTTTTATATGAGGATATTTCCATTTTCACCATTGGCCTAAAAGCCATCCACTATGTCCCTTCTCAGATTCCACAAAAACAGTGATAGCAAGCTGTGCCATGAAAGAATGGTGGAACTCTGAGGGATGAATTCACACATCACAAAGCATTTTCTCAGGAAGGTTGTTTCCAGTTTTTATCTGAGGATACTTCCCTTGCCATGATAGGATTCAAAGCGATCAGAAATGTCCCTTGTCAGATTCCACAAAAACCAGTGCCAGCAAAGGGCTCCATGAAAGATTTGTGTGACTCTGTGAGATGAATTCACACATCACAAAGCAGTTTCTCAGAAAGCTCCTTTTAAGTTTTTATCTGCAGACATTTCCTTTTTCACCGTCGGCCTCAATGCCCTCCCAAATATTCCATTGCAGATTCCACGAAATTAGTGTTTGCAAACTGCTCAATGAAAGAATGGTGTAACTCTGTGAGACGGACTCACACATCACAAAGCAGTTTCTCAGAAAGCTTCTTTTAAGTTTTTTCTGAGGACATTTCCTTTTTCACCATCAGTCTCAATGCCCTCCTGAATATCCCATGGCAGATTCCACGAAAATAGTGTTAGCAAACTGCTCAATGAAAGAATGCTGTAACTCTGTGACATGAACTCACACATCACAAAGGAGTTTCTCCAAAGGCTTCTCGCCGGTTTTTACCTGAGGATATTTCCTTTCTCACCATTGCACTTAATGTACTCGCAATATTCCATTACAGATTAAACGAAAACGGTGTTAGTAAACTGCTCCATGAGATGAACAGTGTAACTCTGTGAGATGAATTCACACATCACTCAGCAGTCTCTCACAAAACTTCTTTCTAGTTTTTATCTGAGGATATTTCCTATGTCACCATAGGTTTCAAAGAGATCCAAAATATCCCTTCTCAGATTCTACTAAAACAGTGCTAGCAAACTGCTCCAGGAAAGAGTAATGTAACTCTGTGAGATGAGTTCACACATCACAAAGCACTTTCTTGGGAAGCTCTTTTCCAGTTTTTATCTGAGGATATTTCCTTTGCCACGATAGGATTCAAAGCAATCAGAAATGTCCCTTGTCAGATTCCACAAAAACAGTGCTAGCAAACAGCTCCATGAAAGATTTGTGTCACTCTGTGAGATGAATTCAGACATCACAAAGTAGTTTCTCAGAAAGCTTCTTTTAAGTTTTTATCTGAGGACGTTTCCTTTTTCACCATTGGCCTCAATGCCCTCCCAAATATCCCATTGCAGATTCCACAAAAATACTGTTAGCAAATTGTTCAGTGAAAGAATGGTGTAACTCTGTGAGATGAATTCACACATCACAGAGCAGTTTCTCCGAATGCTTATCTCCAGGTCTTATCTGAGGATATTTCCTTTTTCACCATAACACTCAATGTGCTCAGCATATCCCATTGCTGATTCAACTAAAACAGTGTTAGTAATCTGCTCCATGAACAGGATGGTGCTACATGGTGAGATGAATACACACATCGCAAAGCAGTTTGTCAGAAGGATTCTTTCTAGTTTTTATTTGAGGATATTTCCTTTGTAACCAGAGGCTTCAAAGCACTTTAAAATAACCCTTCTCAGATTCCACAAAATCAATGCTAGCAAGCTGCTCCATGAAAGAGTAGTGTAACTGTGGGATGAATTCACACATCACAAAGCCGTTTCTCTGAAAGCTTCTTTTCAACTTTTATCTGACAATGTTTCCTTTTTCACCATGGTCTTCAGTGCAATCCAAGGTATCACTTCTCAGATTCCACAGAAGCAGTGCTAACAAATTGCTCCATGAGCAGAATGCTGTAACTCTGTGAGATGAATTCACACATCACAAAGCAGTTTCTCCGAACGTTTCTCTCCAGGTCTTCTCTGAGGATATTTCCTTTTTCACCATAACACTCCATGCACTTGGAATATCCCATCGCCAATTCCATTGAAAACAGTGTTAGTAATCTGCTCCATGAAAAGGACGGTATTACATTGTGAGATGAATACACACATCACAAAGCAGTTTCTGAGAAAGCTTCTTTCTAGTTTTTATCTCAGGATATTTCCTTTGTCACCATAGGCTTCAAAGCAATCAAAACTGTCCCTTCTCAGATTCCACAAAATCAGTGCTGGCAAGCTGCTCCATGAAAGAGTAGTGTAACCCTGTGAGATGAATTCACACATCACAAAGTATTTTCCCTGAAAGCTTCTCTCCAGTTCTTATCTGATGATATTTCCTTTTTCACCATAACACTCAATGAGCTCGGAATATCCCATTGCCATTTCAATTAGAACAGTGTTACTAATCTGCTCCATGAAAAGGACAGTGTTACATTGTGAGATGAATACACACATCACAAAACAATTTCTCAGAAAACTTCCTTGTAGTTTTTCTCTGAGGATATTTCCTTTTTCACCATAGCTTCAAAGCGATCCAAAATGTCCCTTCTCAGATTCCTCAAATTCAGTGCTTGCAAGCTGCTATTTGAAAGAGTAGTATAACTCTATGAGATGAATTCACACATCATAAAGGAGTTTCTCATAGAGCTTCTTTTCAACTTTTATCTGAGGATACTTCCTTTTTCACCATGGTCTTCAATGCAATCCAAAATATCACTTCTCAGATTCCCAGAAGCACTGCTAAGAAATTCCTCCATGAACAGAATGGTGTAACTCTGTGAGATGAATTCACATCTACCACAAAATTTCTCAGAAAGCCTCTTTCTAGTTTTTGTCTGAGGATACTTCCTTTTTCACCATGGGCTTCCTTGCAATCCAAACTATCCCTTCACAGATTCCACAGAAGCAGTGTTAACAAACTGCTCCATGAACAGAATGGTGTAAATCTGTGAGGTGAATTCACACATCACAGAGCAGTTTCTCAGAAAGTTTCTTTCTAATTTTTATCTGAGGATTTTTCCTTTGTCTGTATAGGCTTCAAAGCGATCCAAAATATCCCTTCTCAGATTCCACAAAAACAGTGCTAGCAGACTGCTCCGTGAAAGACTAGTGTAACTCTGAGAGATGAATTCACACATCACAAACCAGTTTCTCAGAAATCTTCTTTCTAGTTGTTCTCTGAGGATATTTCCTTTGTCAAGATAGGATTCAAAGCGATCAGAAATGTCACTCCCAATCCACAGAAACAGAGCTAACAAACTGCTCCAGATGACATTGGTGTAACTCTGTGAGATGAATTCACACATCACAAAGCAGTTTCTCAGAAAGCTTCTTTCACGTTTTTATCTGAGGACATTTCCTTTTTCACCATTGGCCTCAATGGCCTCCCGTATGTCCCATTGCAGATTCCACGAGAATCGTGTTAGCAAACTGCTCAAAGAATGTATGATGTAACTCTGTGAGGTGAATTCACACATCACAAAGAATTTTCTCCAAAGGTGTCTCTCCGGTTTTATTTTTTTTATTTTTTATTTTTTTAGACTTTAAGTTCTAGGGTACATGTGCACAATGTGCAGGTTTGTTACATATGTGTACTTGTGCCATGTGGGTGTCCTGCACCCATCAACCCGTCAGTACCCATCAACTCATCATTTACATCAGGTATAACTCCCAATGCCTTCCCTCCCACTCCCTATAATAGGCCCCGATGTGTGATATTCCCCTTCCAGAGTCCAAGTGATCTCATTGTTCAATTCCCACCTATGAGTAAGAACATGCGATGTTTGGTTTTCTGTTCTTCCGATAGTTTGCTGAGAATGATTGTTTCCAGCTGCATCCATGTCCCTACAAAGGACACGAACTCATCCTTTTTTTATGGCTGCAGAGTATTCCATGGTGTATATGTGCCACATTTTCTTAATCCAGTCTGTCACTGATAGACATTTGGGTTGATTCCAAGTCTTTGCTATTGAGAATAGTGCTGCAATAAACATACGTGTTCATGTGTCTTTATAGCAGCATGATTTATACTCCTTTGTTTATATACCCAGTAATGGGATGGCTGGATCATATGGTGTTTCTAGTTCTAGATCCTTGAGGAATTGCCATACTGTTTTCCATTGGTTGAACCAGTTTACAATCCCACTAACAGTGTAAAAGTGTTCCTATTTCTCCACATCCTCTCCAGCACCTGTGGTTTCCTGACTTTTTAATGATTGCCACTCTAACTGGTGTGAGATGGTATCTCATTGTGGTTTTGATTTGCATTTCTCTGATGGCCAGTGATGACAAGCACTTTTTCATGTGTCTGTTGACTGTATGCATATCTTCTTTTGAGAAATATCTGTTTATATACTTTGCCCACTTTTTCATGGGGTTGTTTGGTTTTTTCTTGTAAATTTGTTTGAGTTCTTTGTAGGTTCTGGATATTAGCCTGTTGTCAGATGAGTAGGTTGCAAAAATTTTCTCCCATTCTCTAGGTTGCCTGTTCACTCTGATAGTAGTTTCTTTTGCTGTGAAGAAGCTCTTTAGTTTAATTAGATCTCATTTGTCAATTTTGGCTTTTGTTGCTGTTGTTTTTGGTGTTTTAGACATGAAGTCCTTGCCCATGCCTATGTCCTGAATGGTATTACCTAGGTTTTCTTCTAGGCTTTTTATGGTTTTAGGTCTAATGTTTAAGTCTCTAGTCCATCTTGAATTAATTTTCATATAAGGAGTAAGGAAAGGATCCAGTTTCAGCTTTCTATTTATGGCTAGCCAATTTTCCCAGCACCATTTATTAAATAGGGAATCCTTTCCCCATTTCTTGTTTCTCTCAGGTTTGTCAAAGATCAGATGGCTGTAGATGTGTAGTATTATGTCTGTGGGCTCTGTTCTGTTCCATTGGTCTATATCTCTGTTTTCGTACCAGTACCATGCTGTTTTGGTTACTGTAGCCTTGCAGTGTAGTTTGAAGTCAGGTAGTGTGATGCCTCCAGCTTTATTCTTTTGACTTAGGATTGTCTTGGCAATGCGGGCTCTTTTTTGGTTCCATATGAACTTTAAAGTAGTTTTTTCCAATTCTGTGAAGAAAGTCATTGGTAGCTTAATGGGAATGGCATTGAATCTATAAATAACCTTGGGCAGTATGGCCATTTTCACGATATTGATTCTTCCTATCCATGAGCATGGTATGTTCTTCCATTTGTTTGTGCCCTCTATTATTTCACTGAGCAGTGGTTTGTAGTTCTCCTTTAAGATCCTTTACGTCCCTTATTGTTGGATTCCTAGGTATTTTATTCTCTTTGAAGCGATTCATGATTTGGCTCTCTGTTTATCTGTTACGGGTGTATAAGAATGCTTGTGATTTTTGGACATTAATTTTGTATCCTGAGACTTTGCTGAAGTTGCTTATCAGCTTAAGTAGATTTTGGACTGAGATGATGGGGTTTTCTAAATATACAATCATGTCATCTGTAAACAAGGACAGTTTGACTTCTTCTTTTCCTAACTGAATACCCTTGATTTCTTTCTCTTGCCTGATTGCCCAAGCCAGAACTTCCAACACTATGTTGAATAGGAGTGGTGAGAGAGGGCATCCCTGTCTTGTGCCAGTTTTCAAAGGGAAAGCTTCCAGTTTTGCCCATTCAGTATGATATTGGCTGTGGGTTTGTCATAAATAGCTCTTATTATTTTGAGATATGTTCCATCAATACTGAATTTATTGAGAGTTTTTAGCATGAAGGGCTGCTGAATTTTGTCAAAGGCCTTTTCTGCATCTATTGAGATAATCATGTGGTTTTTGTGTTTGGTTCTGTTTATCTACTGGATTACATTTATTGATTTGTGTATGTTGAACCAGCCTTGCATCCCAGGGATGAAGCCCACTTGATCATGGTGGATAAGTTTTTTGATGTGCTGCTGGATTCAGTTTGCCAGTATTTTATTGAGGATTTTTGCATTGATGTTCATCAGGGATATTGGTCTAAAATTCTCTTTTTTTGTTGTGTCTCTGCCAGGCTTTGGTATCAGGATGATGTTGGCCTCATAAAATGAGTTAGGGAGGATTCCCTCTTTTTCTATTGATTGGAATAGTTTCAGAAGGAATGGTACCACCTCCTCCTTGTACCTCCGGTAGAATTCGGCTGTGAATCCATCCTGGTCCTGGACTTTTTTTCGTTGCTAGGCCTCAATTTCAGAGCCTGCTATTGGTCTATTCAGGGATTCAACTTCTTCCTGGTTTAGTCTTGGAAGAGTGTAAGTGTCCAGGAAATTATCCATTTCTTCTACGTTTTCTAATTTATTTGCATAGAAGTGTTTATAGTATTCTCTGATAGCAGTTTGTATTTCTGTGGAGTTGGTGGTGATATCCCCTTTATTATTTTTTATTGCATCTATTTGATTCTTCTCTCTTTTCTTCTCTATTAGTCTTGCTAGTGGTCTATGAATTTTGTTGATCTTTCAAAAAACCAGCTCCTGGATTCATTGATTTTTTTGGAGGGTTTTTTGTGTCTCTATCTCCTTCAGTTCTGCTCTGATCTTAGTTATTTCTTGCCTTCTGCTAGCTTTTGAATGCGTTTGCTCTTGCTTCTCTAGTTCCTTTAATTGTGATATTAGAGTGTCATTTTTAGATCTTTCCAGCTTTCTCTTGTGGGCATTTAGTGTTATAAATTTCCGTCTACACACTGCTTTAAATGTGTCCCAGAGATTCCAGTATGCTGAATATTGTTCTCATTGGTTTCAAAGAACATCTTTATTTTTGCCTTCATTTCATTATGTACCCATTAGTCCTGTACCCAGGAGCAGGTTGTTCAATTTCCATGTAGTTGAGCGGTTTTGATTGATTTTCTTAGTCCTGAGTTCTAGTTTGATTGCACCGTGGTCTGAGAGACAGTTTGTTATAATTTTTGTTCTTGTACATTTGCTGAGGAGTGCTTTATTTCCAACTATGTTGTCAATTTTGGAATAAGTGTATGTGGTGCTGAGAAGAATGTATATTCTGTTGATTTGGGGTGGAGAGTTCTGTAGATGTCTATTAGGTCCACTTGGTGCAGAGTTTAGTTCAATTCCTGGATATCCCTGTTAACTTTCTGTCTCGTTGATCTGTCTAATGTTGACAATGGAGTGTTAAAGTCTCCCATTATTTTTGTATGGGAGTCTAAGTCTCTTGGTAAGTCTCTAAGGACTTGTTTTATGAATCTGGGTGCTCCTGTGTTGGGCGCACATATATTTAGGATAGTTAGCTCTTCCTGTTGAATTGATCCCTTTACCATTATGTAATGGCCTTCTTTGTCTCTTTTGATCTTTGATGGTTTAAAGTCTGTTTTATCAGAGACTAGGATTGCAACACCTGCTTTTTTTTTTTTTTTTTTTTTTTTTTTTTTTTTTTTTTTTTTTCTCCATTTGCTTGGTAGATCTTCCTCCATCCGTTTATTTTGAGCCTACATGTGTCTCTGCTTGTGAGATGGGTCTCCCGAATACAGTAAACAGATGGATCTTGACTCTTTATCCAATTTGCCAGTCTGTGTCTTTTAATTGGAGCATTCAGTCCATTTACATTTAAGGTTAATATTGTTATGTGTGAACTTGATCCTGTTATTATGATGTTAGCTGGTTATTTTGCTCGTTGCTTAATGCAGTTTCTTCCTAGCATTGATGGTCTTTACATTTTGGCATGTTTTTGCAGTGGCTGGTATACCGGTTGTTTCTTTCCATGTTTAGTGCTTCTTTCAGGATCTCTTGTAGGGCAGGCCTGGTGGTGACAAAAATCTCTAAGTATTTGCTTGCCTGTAAAGGATTTTATTTCTCCTTCACTGATGAAACTTAGTTTGGCTGGATATGAAATTCTGGATTTAAAATTCTTTTCTTAAAGGATGTTGAATATTGGCCCCCACTTTATTCTGGTTTGTAGAGTTTCTGCCAAGAGATCTGTTGTTAGTCTGATGGACTTTCCTTTGTGGGTAACCCAATCTTTCTCTCTGGCTGCCCTTAACATTTTTTCCTTCATTTCTTTGGTGAATCTGACAATTATGTGTCTTGGAGTTGCTCTTCTCGAGGAGTATCTTTGTGGCGTTCTTTGTATTTCCTGAATTTGAATGTTGGCCTGCCTTACTAGGTTGGGGAAGTTCTCCTGGATGATATCCTGAAGAGTGTTTTCCAACTTGGTTCCATTTTCCCCCTCACTTTCAGGCACCCCAATCAGATGTAGATTTGGTCTTTTCACATAATCCCATACTTCTTGCAGGCTTTGTTAATTTCTTTTTCCTTTTTTTTCTCTAGACTTCTCTTCTTGCTTCATTTCATTCATTTGATATTCAGTCACTGATACTCTTTCTTCCAGTTGATTAAGTCAGTTACTGAAGCTTGTGCATTTGAAATGTATTTCTCGTGTCATGGTTTTTATCTCTGTCAGTTCGTTTATGGCCTTCTCTGCATTACTTTTTCTAGTTATCCATTCTTCTATTCTTTTTTCAAGATTTTTAGTTTCTTTGTACTGGGTATGTAGTTCCTCCTTTAGCTCTGAGAAGTTTGATCAACTGAAGCCTTCTTCTCTCATCTCGTCAAAGTCATTCTCCGTCCAGCTTTGATCCTTTGCTGGCAATGAGCTGCATTCCTTTAGAGGGGGAGATGGGCTCTGATTTTTTGAATTTCCAGCTTTTCTGCCCTGCTTTTTCCCCATCTTTGTGGTTTTATCTGCCTTTGGTCTTTGATTCTGGTGACGTACTGATGGGGTTTTGGTGTGGGTATCCTTTCTGTTTGTTAGTTTTCCTTCTAACAGTCAGGCCCCTCAGCTGTAGGTCTGTTGGAGATTGCTTGAGGTCCACTCCAGACCCTGTTTTCCTGGGTATCAGCAGCAGAGGCTGCAGAAGATAGAATATTGCTGAACAGCGAGTGCTGCTGTCTGATTCTTGCTCTGGAAGGTTCGTCTCAGGGGTGTACCCTGCTGTGTGAGGTGTGAGGTGTTGGTCTGCACTTCGTGGGGGATGTCTCCCTGTTAGGCTACTCAGGGGTCAGGGACCCACTTGAGCAGGCAGTCTATCCATTCTCAGATCTCAACTTCCATGCTGGGAGATCCACTGCTCTCCTCAAAGCTGTCAGAGAGGGTCATTAACATCTGCAGAGGTTTCTGCTACTTTTTGTTAACTATGCCCTGTCCCCAGAGGTGGAGTCTACAGAGACAAGCAGGCCTCCTTGAGCTGTGTTGGGCTCCACCCAGTTCGAGCTTCCCTATGGCTTTGTTTACCTACTTAAGCCTACCTACTTTGTTTACCTCCCCCAGCCATGCTGCTGCCTTTCAGTTAGATCTCAGACTGCTGTGCTAGCAAAGAGGAAGGCATCCTGGGAGTGGGACCTTCTGGGCTAGGTGTGGGATATAATCTCCTGGTGTGCTGTTTGCTAAGACCCTTGGTAAAGCACAGTATTAGGGTGGGAGTTACCCGATTTTCCAGGTGTTGTATGTCATAGATTCCTTTGGCTAGGAAAAGGGATTCCTTTCCCCCTTGTGCTTCCCAGGTGAGGTGATGCCTTGCCCTGCTTCAGCTGTGGCTGCTCAGGCTGCACCAGCTGACCAGCACTGATTGTCCAGCATTCCCCAGTGAGATGAACCCAGTACCTCAGTTGAAAATGCAGAAATCACTCCTGTGTCACTTGTGCTGGGAACTGGAGGCTGGAGCTCTGTCTATTCGGCCATCTTGCACCCAACTCTGCTTCTTACCAGTTTTTATTTGAGGATATTTTCTTTTTCACTATGGGCTTCAATACAATCTAATGTGGATCAATCTAATCTTCTCAGATTCCACAGAAGAAGTGCTAATAAACTGCTCCATGAACAGAATGGTGTAACTCTGTGACGTGAATTCACATATCAGAGAGCAATGTCTCAGAAAGCTTCTTTCTAGTTTTTCTCTGAGGATATTTCCTTTGTCATGATAGGTTTCAAAGCAATCAGAAATGTCACTTCTCAGAATCCATAGAAGCAGAGCTAACAAACTGCTGCAGATAACATTGGTGTAACTCTGTGAGATGAATTCACACATCACAAGGAAATTTCTCCGAAGGCTTTTCTCCAGTTTTTACTTGAGGATATTTCCTTTTTCAACATGGGCATCAAAGCAATCTAAACTATTACTTCTCAGATTCCACAGAAGTAGTACTAATAAGCTGCTCCATGAACAGATTGGTGTAAATGTGTGAGCTGAATTCACACAACACAGAGCAGTTTCTCAGAAAGCTTCTTTCTAGCTTTTATATGAGGATATTTCTCTTTTCACCAGAGGCTTCAAAGCAATCCAAAATTTCCATTCTCAGATTCCACAAAATCAATGCTAGCAAACTGCTCCATGAAAGAGTGGTGTGACTCTGAGGGATGAATTCACATATTACAAAGCACTTTCTCAGAAAGCTTGTTTCCAGTTGTTATCTGAGGACATTTCCTTTGCCACGATAGGATTCAAAGCAATCAGAAATGTCCCTTGTCAGATCTCACAAAAAAAGTGCTAGCAGTGGGCTCCATGAAATGTTTGTGTATCTCTGTGAGATGAATTCACTTATCCAAAGCAGTTTCTTGGAAAGCTTCTTTTAAGTTTTTATCTGAGGACATTTCCTTTTTCACCATCAACCTCAATGCCCTCCCGAATATCCCATTGCAGATTCCACGAAATTGGTATTAGCAAACTGCTCAACGAAAGAATAGTGTAACTCTGTAAGATGAGTTCAAACATCACAAAGGAGTTTCTCAGAAAGCTCCTTTCTAATTTGTATCTGAGGGTACTTCCTTTTTCATCATGGGCTTCCTTGCAATCCAAACTATCCCTTCTCGGATTCTACAGAAGCAGCATTAAGAAACTGCTCCATGAAAAGAATGGTGTAAATTCTCTGAGGTGAATTCACATATCACACAGCAGTTTCTCAGACAGCTTCTTTCTATTTATTATCTGAGGATATATCCTTTGTCTCTGTAGGCTTCATCACGATCCAAATTATCCCTTCACTGATTCCACAGAAACAGTGCAAGCAGGCTGCTCCAGGAAAGAGTAGTGTACCTCTGAAAGATGAATTCACCAATCACAAAGCAGTTTCTCAGAAAGCTTCTTTTTAGGTTCTCTATGAGGATACGTGTCTCCGAACGCTTCACTTCAGTTCTTATCTGAGGATATTTCCTATTTCACTGTAACAATGCACTCGGAATAGCCCAGTGCCGATTCCAGGAAAACAGGGTTAGTAATCTGATACAGGAAAAGGATGGTGTTACATTGTGAGATGAATACACACACGACAAAGTAGCTTCTCAGAAAGCTTCTTTGTAGTTTTTATCTGAGAATATTTCCTTTGTCATGAGAGGATTCAACGCCATCAGAAATCCCACTTCTCAGAAACCACAGGACCACAGGTAACAAACTGTTTTGGATGAGACTGGTGTAACTCGGTGAGATGAATTCATACATCACAAAGCAGTTTCTCAGAGAGCTTCTTTCACGTTTCTATCTGAGGACATTTCCTTTTTCACAATCGGCCTCAATGCCCTCACGAAATTCCAACTGCAGATTCCATGAGAAGAGTGTCAGCAAACTTCACAATGAAAGAATGATGTAGTGCTGTCAGGGGAATTCACACATCACAAAGAAATTACTCCGAAGTCTTCTCTCCAGTTTTCATTAGAGGATATTTCCTTTTTCACCATGGGCTTCAATGTAATCTAAACTATCCATTCTCAGAATCCACAGAAGAAGTGCTAATAAACTGCTCCATGTACAGAAAAGTGTAAATCTGTGAGGTGAATTCGCACATCACAAAGCAGTTTCTCAGAAAGCTTCTTTCTAGCTTTTCCTTGAGGATATTTCCATTTTCATTGTTGGCCTACAAGCCATCCAATGTGTTCCTTCTCAAATTACACGAAATCAGTGCTAGCAAGCTGCGGCATGAAAGAGTGGTGGAACTCTGAGGGATGAATTCACACATCACAAAGCACTTTCTCAGGAAGCTTGTTTCCAGTTATTATCTGAGGATATTTCCTTTGCCACAGTAGGACTCAAAGCAATCAGAAATGTCCCTTGTCAGATTCCACAAAAAAACAGTGCTAGCAAAGGGCTCCATGAAAGATTTGTGTGACTCTGTGAGATGAATTCACACATGACAAAGCAATTTCTCAGGAAGATTCTCTTAAGTTTTTATCTGAGGACATTTCCCTTTTCACCATCATCCTCAATGACCTCCCAAATATCCCATTGCAGATTTCACGAAAATAGTGTTAGCAAACTGCTCAATGAAAGGATGGTTCCACTGTGTGTGGAGATTAATTCACACAGCACATAGCAGTTTCTCTGAACACTCATCTCCATTTCTTATCTGTGGACATTTCATTTTTCACCATAACACTCAAAGTGCTCCAACTGTCCCATTGTCGATTCCATGAAAACAATGTTGGTAATCTGTTATATAAAAAGGACGGTGTTACATTGTGAGATGAATACACACATAGTAAAGCAGTTTCTCAGAATGCTTTTTTCTACTTTTTATATCAGGATACTTCCTTAGTCACCATAGGCTGCAAAGCGATCCAAAATATCCCTTCTCAAATTTCACAAAATCAGTACTAGCAAGTTGCTCCATGAAAGAGTAGTGTAACTCTGTGAGACGAATTCACACAACACCAAGCAGTTTCTCAGAGCCTCTTTTCAAATTTTATCTGAGGATATTTGTTTTTTCACCATGGGCTTCAATACAATCAAAAGAATCACTACTGAGATACCACAGAAGCAGTACTAACAAACTGCTCCATGAACAGAATGGTGTAATTCAATGAGATGAATTCACACACGACATAGCAGTTTCTCAGAAACCTTCCTTCTAGTTTTTATCTGAGGATATTGCCTTTGTCATCATAGGCTTCAAACCGATCTAAAACATCCCATCTCAGATTTCAGAGAAGTAGTGCTAACAAACTGCCCCATGAAGAGAATGGTGTAACTCTCTGCGATGAATTCACACATCACAAACAAGCTTCTCAGAAAGCTTCTGGCTACTTTTTATTGGAGGATATTGCCTTTGTCACCATAGGCTTCAAACGGATCGAAAATATCCCTCCTCGGATTCCACAGAAGAAGCGCTAACAAACGGCTCCATGAACAGAATGGTGTTACTCTGTGAGATGAATTCACACATCATGAAGAAGTTTCTCAGAAAGTTTCTTTCACGTTTTTATCTGAGGACATTTCCTTTTTCACAATCGGCCTCAATGCCCTCCCGAAACTCTCATTGCAGGTTCCATGAGAATAGTGTCAGCAAACTGCACAATGAAAGAATGATGTAATGCTGCGAGGGGAATTCACATGTCACAAAGAAATTTCTCTGAAGGCTTCTCTCTAGTTTTATTTAGAGGATATTTCCTTTCTCACAATGGCTTCAATGCAATCTAAAGTATCCATTCTCAGATTCCACGGAAGAAGTGCTAATAAACTGCTCCAGGTACAGAAAGGTGTAAATCTGTGAGGTGAATTCACATATCACAGCAGTTTCTCAGAAAGAGTATTTGTAGCTTTTATATGAGGATATATCCATTTTCACCATTAGCCTAAAACTGATAAAATATGGCTCTTCTCAGATTCCACGAAATCAGTGCTAGCAAGTTGGGCCATGAAGGAGTGGTGGAACACTGAGGGATGAATTCACACATCACAAAGCAATTTCTCAGAAAGTTTGTTTCCGGTATTTATCTGAGGATATTTCCTTTGCCACGACAGGATTCAAAGCGATCAGAAATGCCCCTTGTCAGATTCCAGAGAAATCAGTGCCAGCAAAGGGCTCCAGGAAAGATTTGTGTAACTCTGTGAGATGAATTCAAACATCGCCAAGGAGTTTCAAAGAAAGCCACTTTTAAGTTTTTATCTGAGGACATTTCCCTTTTCAACGTCGGCCTCAATGTCCTCCTAAATATCCCATCGCAGATTCCACGAAATTAGTGTTAGCAAACTGCTCAATGAAAGAATGATGTAACTCTGTGAGATGAATTCACACATCACGAAGCAGTTTCTCAGAAAGTTTCTTTCTCGTTTTTACCTGAGGATATTTCCTTTGTCACAATTGGTACACAAGGCGATCAGAAATGTCACTTCTCCGAATTCAAAGCAGCACAGGTAACAAACTGTTCCGGATACCATTGGTGTAACTCTGTGAGATGAATTCACACATCACAAAGCAGTTTCTCAGAAAACTTCTTTCACGTTTTTATCAGAGGACATTTCGTTTTTCACCATCGGCCTCAATGCCCTCCTGAAACTCGCATTGCAGATTCCACCAGACGAGTGTCAGAAAATTGACAACGAAAGAATGATGTAGTGCTGTGACGGAATTCACACGTCACAAAGAAATTACTCCGAAGGGTTCTCTCCACTTTTCATTGGAGGATATTTCCTTTATCACCATGGGCTTCAATGCCATCTGAACTCTCCATTCTCATATTCCACAGAAGTGCTAATAAACTGCTCCTTGTACACAACGGTGGAAATCTGTGAGGTGAATTCACACATCACAGAGCAGTTTCTCAGAAAGCTTCTTTCTAGCATTTCTATGAGGATATTTCCATTTTCACCGTTGCCCTAAACGCCATCCAGTATGTCCCATCTCAGATTCCATGAAATCAGTGCTAGCAAGCTGCACCATGAAAGAATGGTGGAACTCTGAGGGATGAATTCACACATCACAAAGCACTTTCTCAGGAAGCTTGTTCCCAGTTTTTATCTGAGGAAATTTCCCCTGCCATGATAGGATTCAAAGCTCTCAGAAATGTCCCTTGTCAGATTCCAGAGAAACCAGTTCCAGCAAAGGGCTCCATCAAAGATTCTGTGACTCTGTGAGATGAATTCACACATCACAAAGCAGTTTCTCAGAAAGCTTCTTTCTCGTTTTTATCTGAGGACATTTCCCTTTTCACCGTCAGCCTATATACCCTCCCAAATATCCCATTGCACATTCCACGAGATTACTGTTAGCAATCTGCGCAATCAAAGAATGGTGTGACTCTGTGAGATGAATTCACACATCACCAAGCAGTTTCTCAGAAAGCTTCTTTCTCGTTTTTATCTGAGGATATTTCCCTTTTCACCGTCCGCCTCAGTGCCCTCCAAAATATCCCATTGCAGATGCCACGAAATTAGTGTTAGCAAACTGCTCAATGAAAGAATGGTGGAACTCTGTGAGATGAATTCAAACATCACAAAAAAGTTTCTTCGAACGCTGATCTCCAGGTCTTATCTGAGGATATTTCCTTTTTCACCAAAACACTCAAAGTGCTCCGAATATCCCATTGCCGATTCCATGAAAACAGTGTTGGTGATCAGCTCCATGGAAAGAACGGTGTTACATTGGGAGATGAATACACACATCATAATACAGTTTCTCAGAAAGCTTCTTTCTGGTTTTTATCTCTGGATATTTCCTTTGTCAGCACAGGCTGCAAGGAATCCAAAATATCCCTTCTCAGATTCCAGGAAATCAGTGCCAGCAAGGTGATCCATGAAAGAGAACTGTAACTCTCTGAGACAAATTCACACAACACCAAGCAGGTTCTGAGAAAGCTTCTTCTCAAATTTTATCTGAGGATACTTCCTTTTTCACCATGGGCTTCAGCACAATCCAAAGTATCGCTACTGAGATTCCACAGAAGGAGTGCAAAAAAACTCCTCCATGAACAGAATGGTGTAACTCTGTGAGACGAAACACACATCACCAAGCAGTTTCTCAGAAAGCATCTTTCTACTTTTTATCGGAGGATGTTGCCTTTGTCACCATAGGCTTCAAACCCATCGAAAATATCCCTTCTCAGATACCACAGAAACAGTGCTAACAAATTTCTCCATGAAGACAATGCTGTAACTCTGTGAGATGAATTCACACATCACAAAGCAGTTTCTCAGAAAGCTTCTTTCTCGTTTTTATCTGAAGATATTGCCTTTGTCACAATTGGTACGCAAGGCGATCGGAAATGTCATTTCTCCGAATTCACAGAGGCACAGGTAACAAACTGTTCCTGATACCATTGGTGTAACTCTGTGAGATGAATTCACACATCACAAAGCAGTTTCTCAGAAAGCTTCTTTCACTTTTCTATCTGAGGACATTTCGTTTTTCACCATCGGCCTCAATGCCCTCCTGAAACTCTCATTGCAGATTCCACGAGACGCGTGTCACCAAACTTCACAATGAAAGAATGGTGTAGTGCTGCCAGGGGAATTCTCACGTCACAAAAAAATTACTCCGAAGGCTTCTCTCCAGTTTTCATTGGAGGATATTTCCTTTTTCAACATGGCCTTCAATGCCATCTGAACTCTCCATTCTCATATTCCACAGAAGAAGTGCTAATAAACTGCTCCTTGTACACAACGGTGGAAATCTGTGAGGTGAATTCACACATCACAGAGCAGTTTCTCAGAAAGCCTCTTTCTAGCTTTTCTATGAGGATATTTCCATTTTCACCGTTGGCCTAAAAACCATCCAATATGTCCCTTCTCAGATTCCACGAAATCAGTGCCAGCAAGCTGCGCCATGAAAGAGTGGTGGAACTCTGAGGGATGAATTCACACATCACAAAGCACTTTCTCAGGAAGCTTGTTTCCAGTTTTTATCTGAGGATATTTCCCCTGTCACGATAGGATTCCAAGCGATCAGAAATGTCCCTTGTCAGATTCCACAGAAACCAGTGCCAGCAAAGGGCTCCATGAAAGATTTGTGTGACTCTGAGATGAATTCACACATTACCAGGCAGTTTCTCAGAAAGCTTCTTTCTCGTTTTTATCTGAGGATATTGCCTTTGTCACAATTGACACACAAAGCGATCAGAAATGTCACTTCTCCGAATTCACAGAAGCACAGGTATCAAGCTATTCCGGATACCATGGGTGTAGCTCTGTGAGGTGAATTCACACATCACAAAGCAGTTTCTCAGAAAGCTTCTTTCACGTTTCTATCTGAGGACATTTCGTTTTTCACCATCGGCCTCAATGCCCTCCCGAAACTTCCATTGCAGATTCCACGAGAAGAGTGTCAGCAAACTTCACAATGAAAGAATATGTAGTGCTGTGAGGGGAATTCTCACGTCACAAAAAAATTACTCCGAAGGCTTCTCTCCAGTTTTCATTGGAGGATATTTCCTTTTTCACCATGGCCTTCAATGCCATCTCAACTCTCCATTCTCAGATTCCACAGAAGAAGTGCTAATAAACTGCTCCTTGTACACAAGGGTGGAGATCTGTGAGGTGAATTCACACATCACAGAGCAGTTTCTCAGAAAGCTTCTTTCTAGCTTTTCTATGGGGATACTTCCATTTTCACCGTTGGCCTAAAAGCCATCCAATATGTCCCTTCTCAGATTCCACAAAATCAGTGCTAGCAAGCGGCGCCAGGAAAGAGTGGTGGAACTCTGAGGGATGAATTCACACATCACAAAGCACTATGACAGGTAGCTTGTTTCCAGTTTTTATGTAAGGATATTTCCCCTGCCACGATAGGATTCCAAGCTTTCAGAAATGTCCCGTGTCAGATTCCACAGCAACCAGTGCCAGCAAAGGGCTCCATGAAAGATTTGTGTGACTCTGTGAGATGAATTCACACATCACCAATCAGTTTCTCAGAAAGCTTCTTTCTCGTTTTTATCTGAGGACATTTCCCTTTTCACCGTCCGCCTCAGTGCCCTCCAAAATATCCCATTGCAGATGCCACGAAATTAGTGTTAGCAAACTGCTCAATGAAAGAATGGTGGAACTCTGTGAGATGAATTCACACATCACAAAGAAGTTTCTTCAAACGCTTATCTCCAGGTCTTATCTGAGGATATTTCCTTTTTCACCAAAACACTCAAAGTGCTCCGAATATCCCATTGCCGATTCCATGAAAATAGTGTTGGTGATCAGCTCCATGGAAAGGTCGGTGTTACATTGGGAGATGAATACACACATCATCATGCAGTTTCTCAGAAAGCTTCTTTCTGGTTTTTATCTCTGGATATTTCCTTTGTCAGCACAGGCTACAAGGGATCCAAAATATCCCTTCTCAGTTTCCAGGAAATCAGTGCCAGGAAGGTGATCCATGAAAGAGAACTGTAACTCTCTGAGACGAATTCACACAACACCAAGCAGGTTCTGAGAAAGTTTCTTTTCAAATTTTATCTGAGGATACTTCCTTTTTCACCATGGGCTTCAGTACAATCCAAAATATCGCTACTGAGATTCCACAGAAGGAGTGCAAACAAACTCCTCCATGAGCAGAATGGTGTAACTCTTTGAGACGAAACACACATCACCAAGCAGTTTCTCAGAAAGCATCTTTCTACTTTTTATCGGAGGATGTTGCCTTTGTCACCATAGGCTTCAAACTCATCGAAAATATCCCTTCTCAGATACCACAGAAACAGTGCTAACAAATTTCTCCATGAAGACAATGCTGTAACTCTGTGAGATGAATTCACACATCACAAAGCAGTTTCTCAGAAAGCTTCTTTCTCGTTTTTATCTGAGGATATTGCCTTTGTCACAATTGGTACGCAAGGCGATCAGAAATGTCACTTCTCCGAATTCAGAGAAGCACAGGTATCAAGCTATTCCGGATACCATGGGTGTAACTCTGTGAGGTGAATTCACACATCACAAAGCAGTTTCTCAGAAAGCTTCTTTCACTTTTCTATCTGAGGACATTTCGTTTTTCACCGTCGGCCTCAATGCACTCCCGAAACTTCCATTGCAGATTCCATGAGAAGAGTGTCAGCAAACTTCACAATGAAAGAATATGTAGTGCTGTGAGGGGAATTCTCACGTCACAAAAAAATTACTCCGAAGGCTTCTCTCCAGTTTTCATTGGAGGATATTTCCTTTTTCACCATGGCCTTCAATGCCATCTCAACTCTCCATTCTCAGATTCCACAGAAGAAGTGCTAATAAACTGCTCCTTGTACACAACGATGTAAATCTGTGAGGTGAATTCACACACCACAGAGCACTTTCTCAGAAAGCCTCTTTCTAGCTTTTCTATGAGGATATTTCCATTTTCACTGTTGGCCTAAAAACCATCCAATATGTCCCTTCTCAGATTCCACGAAATCAGTGCTAGCAAGCTGCGCCATGAAAGAGTGGTGGAACTCTGAGGGATGAATTCACACATCACAAAGCACTTTCTCAGGAAGCTTGTTTCCAGTTTTTATCTGAGGATATTACCCCTGAAACTATAGGATTCCAAGTGATCAGAAATGTCCCTTGTCAGATTTTGCAGAATCCAGTGCCAGCAAAGGGCTCCATTAAAGATTTGTGTGACTCTGTGAGATGAATTCACACATTACCAAGCAGTTTCTCAGAAAGATTCTTTCTCGTTTCTATCTGAGGACATTTCCCTTTTCACTGACGGCCTCAATGCCCTTCCAAATATCCCATTGCAGATTCCACGAAATTAGTGTCAGCAGTCTGCTCAATGAAAGAATGGTGTAATTCTGTGAGATGAATTCACACATCACCAAGCAGATTCTCTGAACGCTTATCTCCAAACCTTTTCTGAGGATATTTCCCTTTTCACCATAACACTGAAAGCGCTCCAAATATCCCATTGCTGATTCCATAAAAACAGTGTTGGTGATCTGCTCCATGGAAAGGACAGTGTTACTTTGGGAGATAAAAACACGCATGATAATGCAGTTTCTCAGAAAGCTTCTTTCTGGTTTGTATCTCTGGATATTTCCTTTGTCAGCACAGGCTGCCAACGGATCCAAAATATCCCTTCTCAGATTCCAGGAAATCAGTGCTAGCAAGCTTCTCCATGAAAGAGAAGTGTAACTCTGTGAGACGAATTCATACAACACCAAGCAGGTACTGAGAAAGCTTCTTCTCAATGTTTATCTGAGGATATTTACTTTTTCACCATGGGCTTCAGTACAATCCAAAGTATCACTACTGAGATTCCACAGAAGGAGTGTAAACAAACTGCTCCAGGTACAGAATGTTGTAACGCTGTGAGACGAATTCACGCATCACCAAGCAGTTTCTCAGAAAACTTCTTTCTACTTTTTATCTGTGTATGTTGAGTTTGTCACCATAGGCTTCAAACCCATCAAAAATATCACTTCTCAGATACCACAGAAGCAGTGCTAACAAACTGCTCCATGAAGAGAATGCTGTAGTTCTGTGAGATGAATTCGCACATCACAAAGCATTTTCTCAGAAAGCTTCTCTCTCGTTTTATCTGAGGATATTTCCTTTGACACAATTGGAACACAAGGCAACCAGAAATGTCACTTCTCCGAAATCACAGAGGCACAGGTAACAAAGTGTTCCAGATACAATTGGTGTAACTCTGTGAGATCAATTCAAACATCACAAAGCAGTTTCTCAGAAAGCTTCTTTCACATTTTTATCTGAGGACATTTCCCTTTTCACCGTCGGCCTCAATGCCCTCCCAATTGTCCCATTGCAGATTCCACGAAATTAGTGTTAGCAATCTGCTCAATGAAAGAATGGTGGAACTCTGTGAGATGAATTCACACATCACAAAGCAGTTTCTCCGAATGCTTATCTCCAGGTCTTCTCTGAGAATATTTCCTTTTTCACCATAACACTCAAATTGCTCTGAATATCCCATTGCCGATTCCATGAAAACAGTGTTGGTGATCTGCTCCATGGAAAGGACAGTGTTATTTTGGGAGATGAATACACACATCAAAATGCGGTTTCTCAGAAAGCTTCTTTCTGGTTTTTAATCTCTGGATATTTCCTTTGCCAGCAGAGGGTGCCAAGTGATGCAAAGTATCCGTTCTCAGATTCCAGGAAATCAGTGCTAGCAAGCTGCTCCCTGAAAGAGAAGTGTAACTCTGTGAGACGAATTCACACAACACCAAGAAGGTTCTGAGAAAGCTTCTTTCAAATTTTATCCTAGGATATTTCCTTATTCACTATGGGCTTCAGTGCAATCCAAAGTATCACTACTGAAGTTCCATAGAAGGAGAGCAAACAAACAGCTCCTTGAACACAATGGAGTAACAATGAGAGACAAATTCACACAACACCAAGCAGTTTCTCAGAAAGCTTCTTTCTACTTTTTATCTGAAGATATTTCCTTTGTCACTGTCAGCTTCATTCGGTAAAGATATATCCCACTGCAGATTTCCACAAAACTGTGTTAGCAAACTGATCAATGAACAGAAAAGTAGAACTCTGTGAGTTGCATTCACACGTCACAATGCAGTATCTCAGATGCTTCGTTTCAGTTTTTATCTGAAGATATTTCCTTTCTCACTGTAGCCATCAATGCACTCCCAAATATCACTTAGCAGATTCCATGAGAAGAGTGTTAGCAAATAGCTGCATTAACAGAAAGGTGGAACTCTGTGAGCTGAATGCACAAGTCACATAAAAGTTTCTCAGAACGCTTCCTTTCAGTTTTTATCTGAAGGTATTTCCTTTCTCACTGTAGCCCTCAGCGCTCCGAAATACCACTTTACAGATTCCACGAGAAGAATGTTAACAAAAGCTACATGAACAGAAACGTGGAACTCTGTGACATGAATGCACAGGTCACATAGAAATGTCTCAGAAATCTTCTGTCTCTTCTTTATCTGGGGATATTTCCTTTGGCTGTATACACCTCCAAGCAATCCGCAATATCGGTTCTCAGATTCAAGAAAATGGACTAGCAAACAGCTCCATGAAAAACAGCTGTAACTCTATGAGTTGAATTTACACATAACAAAGCATTTCTCAGAAAGCTTCTTTCTACTTTTTCTCTGAAGATATTTCCTTTGTCACCATCAGCTACATTGGGACAAGAAATATCCCACTGAAGATTTCAAGAAAACTGTGTTAGCAAACTGATCAATGAACAGAAAAGTCTAACTCTGTAAGTTGCATTCACACGTCACAGTGCAGTTTCTCAAAACGCTTCTTTTCAGATTTTATCTGAAGATATTTCCTTTTTCACTGTAGCCCTCAATGTGCTCCGAAATATCACTTTGCAGATTCCACGACAAGAGTGTTAGCAAACAGCTACATTAAGAGAAAGGTGGAACTCTGTGAGATGAATGCACGGGTAACACAGAGTTTCTCAGAACGCTTCCTTTCAGTTTTTATCTGAAGGTATTTCCTTTTTCACGGTAGCCTCAATGCGCTTCCAAATATCACTTAGCAAATTCCATGAGAAGAGTGTTACCAAATAGCTACATGAACAGAAAGTGGAACTCTGTGATATGAAAGCACGGGTAACACAGAAGTTTCTCAGAATGCTTCCCTTCAGTTTTTATCTGAAGATATTTCCATTGTCACTGTAGCCCACAATGCACTTCGAAATATCACTTTGCACATTCCATGAGAAGAGTGTTAGCAAACAGCTACATGAACAGAATGGTGGAACTCTGTGAGATGAACTCAGAGATGAGAAAGACATTTCTCAGAAATATTCTCTCTCGTTTTTATCTGGGGATATTCCCTTTGGCTGTATACTGCTCCATGCGATCCGAAATATTGCTTCTCAGATTTAACCAAAAGTGGACTAGCAAACAGCTGTATGAAACACAGCTGTAAGACAGTGAGTTGAATTCACACATCACAAAGCAGTTTCTCTGAAAGCTTCTTTCTACTTTTTATCTGAGGATATTTCCTTTGTCACCCTAAGCTTATCTGGGTAAAGAAATCTCCCAGTGCAGATTTCAAGCAAACTGTTTTAGCAAACTTTTCAATGAACAGAAAAGTGTAACTCTGTGAGTTACATTCACACGTCACAATGCAGTTTCTCAGAACGCTTCTTTTCAGTTTTTATCTGAAGGTATTTCCTTTTTCACTGTAGCCGTCAATGTGCTCCCAACTATCTCTTAGCAGATTCCATGAGAATAGTGTTAGCAAATAGTTACATTAACTGAAACGTGGAACTGTGTGAGATGAATGCATGGGTCACATAGAAGTTTCCTAGAATGCTTCCTTTCAGTTTTTATCTGAAGATATTTCCTTTCTCACTGTAGCCCTCAATGAGCTCCGAAATATCTCTTTGCAGATTCCACGAGAAGAATGTTAGCAAACAGCTACATGGACAGATTGTTGGAACTCTGTGAGATGAATTCACTGGTCACATGGAAGTTTCTCAGAATGCTTCTTTACAGTTTTCATCTGAAGATATTTCCTTTGTCACTGTAGACCTCAATGCGCTCCAAAATATCACTTTGCAGATTCCACGAGAAGAGTGTTAGGAAACAGCCACATGAACAGAAAGGTGGAACTTTGTGAGATGAACTCAGAGATCAGAAAGACATTTCTCAGAAATCTTTTTTCTCGTTTTTATCTGGGGATATTTCCTTTGGCTGTGTACTCCTCCAAGCGATCCGAAATATCGCTTCTCAGATTCAACCAAAACTAGACTAGCAAACAGCTCTATGAAACACAGCTGTAACACAGTGAGTTGAATTCACACATCACAAAGCAGTTTCTCAGGAAGCTTCTTTCTACTTTTTATCTGAGGATATTTCCTTTGTCACCGTAAGCTTCATTGGGAAAAGAAATCTCCCACTGCAGATTTCAAGCAACCTGTGTTAGCAAAGTAGTCAATGAACAGCAAGGTGTAACTCTGTGAGTTACATTCACACATCCCCATGCAGTTTCTCAGAATGCTTCGTTTCAGTTTTTATCTGAAGATATTTCCTTTGTCACTGTAGCCCTCAATGAGCTCCGAAATATCTCTTTGCAATTTACACGAGAACAGTGTTAGGAAACAGCTACCTGGACAGAAAGGTGGAACTCTGAGAGATGAATTCACTGGTCACATAGAAGTTTCTCAGAATGCTTCTTTTCAGTTTTTATCTGAAGATATTTCCTTTG
>NC_037685.1:4011261-4105925 GCF_003255815.1 Theropithecus gelada | reverse complement strand
TGATGGCCAGTGATGATGAGCATTTTTTCATGTGTCTGTTGGCTGTAGGAATGTCTTCTTTTGAGAAATGTCTGCTGATATCCTTCGCCCACTTTTTAATGGGGCTGTTTGTTTTTGTCTTGTAAATTTGTTTGAATTCTCTGTAGGTTCTGGATATTAGCCCTTTGTCAGATGAGTAGATTGCAAAAGTTTTCTCCCATTCTGTAGGTTGCCTGTTCACTCTGATGGTAGTTTCTTTTGCTGTGCAGAAGCTCTTTAGTTTAGTGAGATCCCATTTGTCAATTTTGGCTTTTGCTGCCATTGCTTTTGGTGTTTTAGACATGAAGTCTTTGCCCATGCCTATGTCCTGAATGGTACTACCTAGGTTTTCTTCTAGGATTTTTATGGTACTAGGTCTAACATTTAAGTCTCTAATCCATCTTGAATTTATTTTCGTATAAGGAGTAAGGAAAGGATCCAGTTTCGGCTTTCTACTTATGGCTAGCCAATTTTCCCAGCACCATTTATTAAATAGGGAATCCTTTCCCCATTTCTTGTTTCTCTCAGGTTTGTCAAAGATCAGATGGCTGTAGATGTGTGGTATTATTTCTGAGGACTCTGTTCTGTTCCATTGGTCTAGATCTCTGTTTTGGTACCAGTACCATGCTGTTTTGGTTACTGTAGCCTTGTAGTAGAGTTTGAAGTCAGGTAGCGTGATGCCTCCAGCTTTGTTCTTTTGACTTAGGATTGTCTTGGAGTTGCGGGCTCTTGTTTGGTTCCATATGAACTTTAAAGTAGTTTTTTCCAATTCTGTGAAGAAACTCGTTGGTAGCTTGATAGGGATGGCATTGAATCTATAAATAACCCTGGGCAGTATGGCCATTTTCATGATATTGATTCTTCCTCTCCATGAACATGGTATGTTCTTCCATTTGTTTGTGTCCTCTTTTATTTCACTGAGCAGTGGTTTGTAGTTCTTCTTGAAGAGGTCCTTTACGTCCCTTGTAAGTTGGATTCCTAGGTATTTTATTCTCTTTGAAGCAATTGTGAATGGAAGTTCATTCATGATTTGGCTCTCTGTTTGTGTGTTACTGGTGTATAAGAATGCTTGTGATTTTTGCACATTAATTTTGTATCCTAAGACTTTGCTGAAGTTGCTTATCAGCTTAAGGAGATTTTGGGCTGGGACGATGGGATTTTCGAAATATACATTCATGTCATCTGCAAAGAGGGATAATTTGACTTCTTCTCTTCCTAACTGAATACCCTTGATTTCTTTCTCTTGCCTGATTGCCCAAGCCAGAACTTCCAACACTATGTTGAATAGGAGTGGTGAGAGAGGGCATCCCTGTCTTGTGCCAGTTTTCAAAGGGAATTTTTCCAGTTTTTGGCCATTCAATATCATATTGGCTGTGGGTTTGTCATAAATAGCTCTTATGATTTTGAGGTACGTTCCATCAATACCGAATTTATTGAGCATTTATAGCATGAAGGGCTGTTGAATTTTGTCAAAAGCCTTTTCTGCATCTATTGAGATAATCATGTGGTTCTTGTCTGCGGTTCTGTTTATATGCTGCATTATGTTTATTGATTTGTGAATGTTGAACCAGCCTTGCATCCCAGGGATGAAGCCCACTTGATCATGGTGGATAAACTTTTTGATGTTCTGCTGAATCCGGTTTGCCAGTATTTTATTGAGGATTTTTGCATCGATGTTCATCAGGGATATTGGTCTAAAATTCTCTTTTTTTATTGTGTCTCTGCCGGGCTTTGGTATCAGGATGATGTTGGCCTCATAAAATGAGTTAGGGAGAATTCCCTCTTTTCCTATTGATTGGAATAGCTTCAGAAGGAATGGTACCAGCTCCTCCTTGTACCTCTGGTAGAATTCAGCTGTGAAAGCATCTTGTCCTGGACTTTTTTTGCTTGGTAGGCTATTAATTATTGCCTCAATTTCAGAGCCTGCTATTGGTCTATTCAGGGATTCAACTTCTTCCTGGTTTAGTCTTGGAAGAGTGTAAGTGTCCAGGAAATTATCCATTTCTTCTAGATTTTCTAGTTTATTTGCATAGAGGTGTTTATAGTATTCTCTGATGATAGTTTGTATTTCTGTGGGGTCAGTGGTGATATCCCCTTTATCATTTTTTATTGCATCTATTTGATTCTTCTCTCTTTTCTTCTTTATTAGTCTTGCTAGTGGTCTGTCAATTTTGCTGATCTTCTCAAAAAACCAACTCCTGGATTCATTGATTTTTTGGAGGGTTTTTTGTGTCTCTATCTCCTTCAGTTCTGCTCTGATCTTAGTTATTTCTTGCCTTCTGCTAGGTTTTGAATGCGTTTGCTCTTGCTTCTCTAGTTCTTTTGATTGTGATGTTAGAGTGTCAATTTTAGCTCTTTCCAGCTTTCTCTTGTGGGCATTTAGTGCTATAAATTTCCCTCTACACACTGCTTTAAATGTGTCCCCGAGATTCTGGTATATTGTATCTTTGTTCTCATTGGTTTCAAAGAACATCTTTATTTCTGCCTTCATTTCCTTATGTACCCAGTAGTCATTCAGGAGCAGGTTGTTCAGTTTCCATGTAGTTGAGTGGTTTTGATTGAGTTTCTTAGTCCTGAGTTCCAGTTTGATTGCACTGTGGTCTGAGAGACAGTTTGTTATAATTTCCGTTCTTGTACATTTGCTGAGGAGTGCTTTACTTCTAATTATGTGGTCAATTTTGGAATAAGTGCGATGTGGTGCTGAGAAGAATGTATATTCTGTTGATTTGGGGTGGAGAGTTCTATAGATGTCTATTAGGTCTGCTTGCTGCAGAGATGAGTTCAATTCCTGGATATCCTTGTTAACTTTCTGTCTCGTTGATCTGTCTAATGTTGACAGTGGAGTGTGGAAGTCTCCCATTATTATTGTATGGGAGTCTAAGTCTCTTTGTAAGTCTCTAAGGACTTGCTTTATGAATCTGGGTGCTCCTGTATTGGGTGCATATATATTTAGGATAGTTAGCTCTTCCTGTTGAATTGATCCTTTTACCATTATGTAATGGCCTTCTTTATCTCTTTGATGGTTTAAAGTCTGTTTTATCAGAGACTAGGATTGCAACCCTTGCTTTTTTTTGTTCTCCATTTGCTTGGTAAATCTTCCTCCATTCCTTTATTTTGAGCCTGTGGATGTTTCTGCGTGTGAGACGGGTCTCCTGAATACAGCAGACTGATGGGTGTTGACTCTTCATCCAGTTTGCCAGTCTGTGTCTTTTAATTGGAGCATTTAGTCCATTTACATTTAAGGTTAAGATTGTTATGTGTGAACTTGATCCTGCCATTATGATATTAACCGGTTATTTTGCTTGTTAGTTGATGCGGTTTCTTCCTAGCCTAAATGGTCTTACATGTTGGCATGTTTTTGCAATGGCTGGTACTGGTTGTTCCTTTCCATATTTAGTGCCTCCTTCAGGGTCTCTTGTAAGGCAGGCCTAGTGGTGACAAAATCTCTAAGCATTTGCTTATCTGTAAAAGATTTTATTTCTCCTTCACTTATGAAACTTAGTTTGGCTGGATATGAAATTCTGGGTTGAAATTTCTTTTCTTTAAGAATGTTGAATATTGGCCCCCATTCTCTTCTGGCTTGTAGAGTTTCTGCCGAGAGATCTGCTGTTAGTCTGATGGGCTTCCCTTTGTGGGTAACCTGACCTTTCTCTCTGGCTGTCCTTAAGATTTTTTCCTTCATTTCAACTTTGGTGAATCTGGCAATTATGTGTCTTGGAGTTGCTCTTCTCGAGGAGTATCTTTGTGGCGTTCTCTGTATTTCCTGGATTTGAATATTGGCCTGCCCTACTAGGTTAGGGAAGTTCTCCTGGATGATACCCTGAAGAGTGTTTTCCAACTTAGTTCCATTTTCCCCCTCACTTTCAGGCACCCCAATCAGACGTAGATTTGGTCTTTTTACATAATCCCATACTTCTTGCAGGCTTTGTTCATTTCTTTTTCTTCTTTTTTCTTTTGGTTTCCTTCTCACTTCATTTCGTTCATTTGGTCCTCAATTGCTGATACTCTTTCTTCCAGTTGATCGAGTCGGTTACTGAAGCTTGTGCATTTGTCATGTATTTCTCGTGTCATGGTTTTCATCTCTTTCATTTCGTTTATGACCTTCTCTGCATTAGTTACTCTAGTCAGCAATTCTTCCACTTTTTTTTTTTCAAGATTTTTAGTTTCTTTGCACTGGGTACATAATTCCTCCTTTAGCTCTGAGAAGTTTGATGGACTGAAGCCTTCTTCTCTCATCTCGACAAAGTCATTCTCTGTCAAGCTTTGATCCGTTGCTGGCGATGAGCTGCTCTCCTTTGCCAAGGGAGATGCGCTCTTATTTTTTGAATTTCCAGCATTTCTGCCCTGCTTTTTCCTTAACTTTGTGGTTTTATCTACCTCTGTCTTTGATGATGATGGTGACGTACTGATGGGGTTTTGGTGTAGGTGTCCATCCTCTTCGATAGTTTTCCTTCTAACAGTCAGGCCCCTCAGCTGTAGGTCTGTTGGAGATTGCTTGAGGTCCACTCCAGACCATGTTTGCCTGGGTGTCAGCAGCAGAGGCTGCAGAAGATAGAATATTGCTGAGCAGTGAGTGTACCTGTCTGATTCTTGCTTTGGAGTCTTCCTCTCAGGGGTGTACTCCACCCTGTGAGGTGTAGGGTGTCAGACTGCCCCTAGTGGGGGATGTCTCCCAATTAGGCTACTCAGGGGTCAGTGACCCACTTGAACAGGCAGTCTGTCCCTTCTCAGATCTCAACCTCCGTGTTTGGAGATCCACTGCACTCTTCAAAGCTGTCAGACAGAGTCATTTGCGTCTGCAGAGGTTTCTGTTGCTTTTGTTGTTTACTGTGCCCTGTCACCAGAGGTGGAGTCTACAGAGAAAGGCAGGTTTCCTTGAGCTGCTGTGAGCTCCACCCAGTTCGAGCTTCCCAGAGGCTTTGTTTACCTACTTAAGCCTCAGCAATGGCGGGTGCCCCTCCCCCAGCCTCGCTGCTGCCTTGCCAGTAGATCACAGACTGCTGTGCTAGCAATGAGGGAGGCTCTGTGGGCGTGGGACCCTCCTGGCCAGGTGTGGGATATAATCTCCTTGTGTGCCTGTTTGCTTAAAGCACAGTATTGGGGTGGGAGTTACCCGATATCCAGGTGTTGTGTGTCTCTGTTCCCCTGGCTAGGAAAAGGGTTTCCCTTTCCCCTTGCGCTTCCCAGGTGAAGCGATGCCTCGCCTCATTTCAGCTCTCACTGGTCAGGCTGCAGCAGATGACCAGCACCGATTGTCTGGCACTCCCTAGTGAGATGAACCCAGTACCAGTTGAAAATGCAGAAATCACTGGCCTTCTGGATCGGTCGGGCAGGGAGTTGGAGACTGGAGCTGTTCCTATTCAGCCATCTTGCTTCGTCCCCTCTTTCTACTTTTTATCTGAGCGTATTTTCTTTGTCACCGTAAACTTCATTGGGTAAAGAAATATCCCACTGCAGATTTCAAGAAAACTTTGTTAGGAAACTGATCAATGAACAGAAAAGGGTAACTCTGTGAGTTACATTCACACGTCACAATGCAGTTTCTCAGAACGCTTTGTTTCAGTTTTTATCTCAAGATATTTCCTCTTTCACTGTAGCCGTCAATGCGCACCCAAACATCACTTAGCAGATTCCATGAGAAGAGTGTTAGCAAACAGCTACATGAAGAGAAAAGTGGAAATCGGTCAGACGAATTAACAGGTCACAGAGAAGTTTCTCAGAACGCTTCCCTTCAGTTTTTATCTGAAGATATTTCCTTTGTAACTGTAGCCCTCAATGTGCTCCGAAATATCACTTTGCAGATTCCACGAGAAGAGTGTTAGCAAGCAGCTACATGGACAGAAAGGTGCAACTCTGTGAGATGAACTCAGGGATCAGAAAGACATTTCTCAGAAATCTTCTTTCTCGTTTTTATCTGGGGATGATTTCTTTGCCTATATACTCCTCCAAGCGATCCGAAATATCGGTACTCAGATTCATCAAAACCTGGACTAGCAAACAGCTCTATGCAACACAGCTGAAACTCAGTGAGTGGAATTCACACATTACAAGGCAGTTTCTCAGAAAGTTTCTTTCTACTTTTTATCTAAGGATATTTCCATTGTCACCGTAAGCTTCACTGGGTAAAGAAATCTCCCACTGCAGATTTCAAGAAAACTGTGTTAGCAAACTGATCAATGAACAGAAAAATGTAACTCTAGGAGTTGCATTCACACGTCAGAATGCAGTTTCTCAGAATGCTTCTGTTCAGTTTTCATCTCAAGATATTTCCTTTTTCACTGCAACCGTCAATGTGGTCCCAAATATCACTTAGCAGATTCCACGAGAAAAGTGTTAGCAAACCGCTACATGAACAGAAAGGTGGAACTCTGTGAGACGAATTCACTGATCACATAGAAGTTTCTCAGAACGCTTCCTTTCAGTTTTTATCTGAAGATATTTTCTTTGTCACTTGTAGCCCTCAAAGCGCTCCGAAATATCACTTTGTAGATTCCATGAGAAGAGTGATAGCAAACAGATACATGGACAGAAAGGTGGAACTCTGTGAGATGAACTCAGAGATCAAAAAGACATTTCTCAGAAATCTTCTTTCTCATTTTTTTCTGGGGATTTTCCTTTGGCTGTATACTCCTTCTAGCGATCTGAAATATCGGTTCTCAGATTTAACGATAACTGGACCAAGAAACAGCTCTATGAAACACAGCTGTAACTCAGTGAGTTGAATTCACACATCACAAAGCAGTTTCTCAGAAAGCTTCTTTATACTTTTTATCTGAGGGTATTTTCTTTGTCACCCTACATTTCGTTGGGTAAAGAAATATCCCACTGCAGATTTCAAGAAAACTGTGTTAGCAAACTGATCAATGAACAGAAAAGTGTAACTCTGTAAGTTACATTCACACGTCACAATGCAATTTCTCCGAACGATTCGTTTCAGTTTTTATCTGAAGATATTTCCTTTCTCATTGCAGCCGTAATGCACACCCAAGTATCACTTAGCAGATTCCATGAGAAGAGTGTTAGCAAATAGCTACTTGAACAAAAACGTGGAACTCTGTGCGATGAATGCACAGGTAACACAGAAGTTTCTCAGAACGCTTCGATTCAGTTTTTATCTGAAGATATTTCCTTTGTCACTGTAGCCCTCAAAGCCCTCCCAAATATTACTTAGCAGATTCCACGAGAAGAGTGTTAGCAAACAGCTACATGAACAGAAACGTGGAACTCTGTGAGATGAATGCACAGGTCACATAGAAGTTTCTCAGAACAATTCCTTTCAGTTTTTAACTGAAGAAATTTCTTTTGTCACTGTAGCCCTCAATGCACTCCGATATATCACATTGCAGATTCCATGAGAAGAGTGTTAGCAAACAGCTACATGAACAAAAATGTGGAACTCTGTGAGATGAATGCATGGGTAACACAGAAGTTTCTCAGAACGCTTCCTTTCAGTTTTTATATGAAGATATTTCCTTTGTCTCTGTAGCCCTCAATGTGCTCCGAAGTATCCCTTCACAGATTCCACGAGAAGAGTGTTAACAAACAGCTACATGGACAGAAAGGTGGAACTCTGTGAGATGAACTCAGAGATCAGAAAGACGTTTCTCAGAAATCTTCTTCCTCGTTTGTACCTGAGGATATTTCCTTTGGCTGTAAACTCCTCCAAGCGATTCGAAATATCACTTCTCAGATTCAACCAAAACTGGACTAGCAAACATCTCTATGAAAAACAGCTGTAAGTCAGTGAGTTGAATTAACACATCACAAAGCAGTTTCTAAGAAAGTTTCTTTCTACTTTTTATCTGAGGATATTTCCTTTGTCACCATTAGCTTCATAGGGTAAAAAATCTCCCACTGCAGATTTCAAGAAAACTGTGTTAGCAAAATAGTCTATGAACAGAAAAGTGTAACTCTTTGAGTTACATTCACACGTCACAATGCAGTTTCTCAGAACGCTTCGTTTCAGTTTTTATGTGGAGATATTTTCTTTTTCACTGTAGCCCCCTATGCGCTCCCAAATATCACTTAGCAGATTACATGAGAATAGAGTTAGCAAATAGCTACCTTAACAGAAAGGTGGAACTCTGTGAGATGAATGTACGGGAGACATAGTAGTTTCTCAGAACGCTTCTTTCCAGTTTTTATCTGAAGATATTTCCTTTGTCACTGTAACCGTCAGTGCGCCCCCAAATATCACTTAGCATCTTCCATGAGAAGAGTGTTAGCAAATAGCTACATGAACAGAAATGTGGAACTCTGAGAGATGAATGCACGGGTAACAGAGAAGTTTCTCAAAACGCTTCCGTTCAGTTTTTATCTGAAGATATTTCCTTTGTCACTGTAGCCCCCTATGCGCTCCCAAATATCACTTAGCAGATTACATGAGAATAGTGTTAGCAAATAGCTACCTTAACAGAAAGGTGAAACTCTGTGAGATGAATGCACGGGTCACATAGAAGTTTCTCAGAATGTTTCCTTTCAGTTTTTATCTGAAGATGTTTCCTTTGTCACTGTAGCCCACCTTGAACTCCGAAATATCTCTTTGCAGATTCTACGAGAAGAGATAGGAAACAGCTACATGGACAGAAAGGGGGAACTCTGTGAGATGAAGTCAGAGATCAGACAGACATTTCTCACAAATCTTTCTCATTTGTATCTGGGGATATTTCCTTTGGCTGTATACTCGTCCAAGCGATCCGAAATATGGCTTCTCAGATTCAACCAAAACAGGACTTGCAAACAGCTCTATGAAACACAACTGTAACTCAGTGAGTGGAACTCACACATCACAAAGCAGTTTCACTGAAAGCTTCTTTCTACTTTTTATCTGAGGATATTTCCTTTGTCATTGTAAGCTTCATTGGGTAAAGAAATCTCCCAATGCAGATTTCAAGAAAACTGTGTTAGCAAACTGGTCAGTGAAGAGAAAAGGGTAACCCTATGAGTTGCATTCACACGTCACAATGTAGTTTCTAAGAATGCTCCTTTTCAGTTTTTATCTGAAGATATTTCCTTTTTCACTGTAGCCATCAATGCGGTCCCAAATATCACTTAACAGATTCCATGAGAAGAGTGTTAGCAAACAGCTACATGAACAGAAAAGTGGAACTCTTTGAGATCAATTAACAGGTCACATGGAAATTTCTCAGAACGCTTCCTTTCAGTTTTTATCTGAAGATATTACCTTTTCACTGTAGCCCTCAATGAGCTCCCAAATATTACTTAGCAGATTCCATGAGAATAGTGTTAGCAAATAGCTACATAAACAGAAAGTTGGAACTCTGTGAGATGAATGCACGGGTCACATAGAAGTTTCTCATAACGCTTCCTTTCAGTCTTTATTTGAAGATATGTCCTTTGTCAATGAAGCCCTCAATGAGCTCCGAAATATCACTTTGCAGATTCCACAAGAAGAGTGTTAGGAAACAGCTGCATGGAGAGACAGCTGGAACTAGGTGAGAAGAACTCAGAGATCAGAAAGACATTTCTCAGAAATCTTCTTTCTTTTTATTATCTGGGGATATTTCCTTTGGCTGTATGCTCCTTCAAACTATCCGAAATATTGGTTCTCAGATTCAACCAAAACTGGACTAGCAAACAGCTCTACAAAACACAGCTGTAACACAGTGAGTTGAATTCACACATCACAAAGCAGTTCTCAGAAACCTTCTTTGTACTTTTTATCTGAGGATATTTCCTTTGTCACTGTAAGCTTCATTGGGTAAAGAAATCTCCCACTGCAGATTTTTAGAAAACTGTGTTAGCAAACTGATCAATGAACAGAAAAGTGTAACTCTGTGAGTTGTATTCACACGTCACAATGCAGTTTCTCAGAACGCTTCGTTTCATTTTTTATCTGAAGATATTTCCTTTTCCACTGTAGCCGTCAATATGCTCCCAAATGTCACTTAGCGGATTCCATGAATACAGAGTTAGCACATAGCTACATGAACAGAAATGTGGAACTCTGAAAGATGAATGCACGGGTAACACAGAACTTTCTCAGAAAGCTTCATTTCACCTTTTATCTGAAGATATTTCCTTTTTCACTGTAGCCGTCAATGTGGTCCCAAATATCATTTGGCAGATTCCACGAGAAGAGAGTCAGCAAACAGCTACGCGAACAGAAAGATGGAACTCTGTGAGATGAATTCATTGGTCACATAGAAGTTTCTCAGAACGCTTCCTTTCAGTTTTTCTCTGAAGATATTTCCTTTGTCACTGTAGCCCTCAATGAGCTCCGAAATATCTCTTTGCAGATTCCACGAGAAGAGTGCTAGCAAACAGCTATATGGACAGAAAAGTGGAACTCTGTGAGATGAACTCAGAGATCAAAAGACATTTCTCATAAATCTTCTTTCTCATTTTTATCTGGGGATATTTCCTTTGGCTACATACTCCTCCAAGCGATCCAAAATATCGCATCTCAGATTCAACCAAAACTGGACTAGCAAACAACTCTATGAAACACAGCTGTAACTCAGTGAGTTGAATGCACACGTCACAAAGCACTTTCTCAGAAAGCTGCTTTCTACTTTTTATCTGAGGATATTTCCTTTGTCACCGTAAGCTTCGTTGGGTAAAGAAATCTCCAACTGCAGATTTCAAAAAAACTGTGTTAGCAAACTGATCAATGAACAGAAAAGTGTAACTCTGTGACTTGTATTCAAACGTCACAATGCAGTTTCTCAGAATGCTTCTTTTCAGTTTTTATGCGAAGATATTTCCTTTTTCAATGTAGCCGTCACAGCGGTCCCAAATATCATTTAGCAGATTCCACGAGAAGAGTGTTAGGAAACAGCTACACGTACAGAGAGGTGGAACTCTGTGAGGTGAATTCACGAGTCACATAGAAGTTTCTCAGAATGCCTGTTGTCAGTTTTTATCTGAAGATATTTCCTTTGTCACTGTAGCCCTCAATGCGCTCTGAAATATCCCTTTGCAGATTCCATGACAAGAGTGTTAGCAAACAGCTACATGAACAGAAAGGTGGAACTCTGAGAGATGAACTCAGAGATCAGAAATCTTCTTCCTCCTTTTTATCTGGGGATATTTCCTTTGGCTGTATACCCCTCCAAGCGATCCGAAATATCGCTTCTCAGAGTCAACCAAAAGTGGACTAGCAAACAGCTCTATGAAACACCACTGTTACACAGTGAGTTGAATTCATACATCACAGAGCAGTTTCTCAGAAAGCTTCTTTCTACTTTTTATCTGAGGATATTTCCTTTGTCACCATAAGCTTCATTGGGTAAAGAAATCTCCCACTGCAGATTTCAAGAAAACTGTGTTTGCAAACTGGTCAATGAACAGAAAAGTGTAACTCTGTGAGTTACATTCACACGTCACAATGCAGTTTCTCAGAACACTTCGTTTCAGTTTTTATCTGAAGATATTTCCCTTTTCACGGTAGCCGTCAATACGCTCCCAAATATCACTTAGCAGATTCCATTAGAAGAGTGATAGCAAATAGCTACATGAACAGAAATGTGGAACTCTGAAAGATGAATGCACCGGTAACACAGTAGTTTCTCAGAACGCTTCCTTTCAGTTTTTATCTGAAGATATTATCTTTGTCACGGTAGCCCTCAATGTGCTCCAAATATCACTTGGCAGATTTCATGAGAAGAGTGTTACCACATAGCTACATTACAAGAAAGGTGGAAATCTGTGAGATGAATGCATGGGTCACATAGAACTGTCTCCGAATGCTCCCTTTCAGTTTTTATCTGAAGATATTTCCTTGTCACTGTAACCCTCAATGCGCTCCCAAATATCACTTAGCAGATTCCAGGAGAAGAGTGTTAGGAACCAGCTACATGGACAGAAAGGTGGAACACTGGGAGGTGAACGCAGAGATCAGAAAGACATTTCTCAAAATCTTATTTCTCGTTTATGTCCGGGGATATTTCCTTTCGCTGTATACTCCTCCAAGCGATCTGAAATATCGCTTCTCAGATTCAACCAAAACTGGACTTGCAAACAGCTCTACGAAACAAAGCTGTAACTCAGTGAGTTGAATTCACACATCACAAAGCAGTTTCTCAGAAAGCTTCTTTCTACTTTATATCTCAGGATATTTCCTTTGTCATCATAAGCTTCTTTCAGTAAAGAAATCTCTCACTGTAGATTTCAAGAAGACTGTGTTAGCAAACTTATCAATGAACAGATAAGGGTAACTCTGTGAGTTGCATTCAAAAGTCACAATGTAGTTTCTCAGAATGTTTCTTTTCAGGTTTTATCTGAAGATATTTCCTTTTTCAGTGTAGCCATCAATACCCTCCCAAATATCACTTAGCAGATACCACGAGAAGAGTGTTACTAAACAGCCACATGAACAGAATGGTGGAACTCTGTGAGATGAATTCACTGGTCACATAGAAGTTTCTCAGGACGCTTCCTTTCAGTTTTTATCTGAAGATATTTCCTTTTTCACTGTAGCCGTCAATGCGCTCCCAAATATCACTTAGCAGATTCAATGAAAAGAGAGTTAGAAAATAGCTACATGAACAGAAACGTGGAACTCTGAGAGATGAATGCACGGGTAATAGAGAAGTTTCTCAGAACGCTTCCTCTCAGTTGTTATCTGAAGATATACCCTTTTTCACTGTAGCCGTCAATGCGGTTCCAAATATCACTTAGTAAACTCCACAAGAAGAGTGTTAGCAAACAGCTAGGTGAACAGAAAGATGGAACTCTGTGAGATGAATTCACTGGTCACATAGAAGTATCTCAGAATTCTTCCTTTCACTTTTTATCTGAAGATATTTCCTTTGTCACGGAAGCCTTCAATGCGCTTTGAAATATCACTTTGCAGAATCCACGAGAAGAGTGTTAGCAAACAGCTACATGGACAGAAAGGTGGAACTCTGAGAGATGAACTCAGAGATCAGAAAGACATTTCTCAGAAATCTTCTTTCTCCTTTTTATCTGGGGATGCTTCCTTTTTCACTGTAGCCGTCAATGCGCTGCCAAATATCACTTAGCAGATTCCATGAGACGAGTGTTAGCCAACAACTACATGAACAGAAATTTGGAACTTTGAGAGATGAATGTACGGATAACACAGTAGTTTCTCAGAACGCTTCCTCTCAGTTTTTATCTGAAGTTATTTCCTTTGTCACTGTAGCCCACAATGTGCTCCCGAATATCACTTTGCAGATTCCACGAGAAGAGTGTTAGGAAACAGCTACATGGACAGAAAGGTGGAACTTTGAGAGATGAACTCACAGATCACAAAGACATTTCTCAGAAATCTTCTTTCTCGTTTTTATCTGAGGATATTTCCTTTGGCTGTATACTCCTCCAAGCGATCCGAAATATCGCGTCTCAGATTCAACCAAAACTGGACTAGCAAACAGCTCTATGAAACACAGCTGTTACTCAGTGAGTTCAATTCACACATCACAAAGCAGTTTGTCAGAGAGCTTCTTTCTATTGTTTCTCTGAGGATCTTTCCTTTGTCACCGTAAGGTTCACTGGGTAAAGAAATATCACACTGCAGATTTCAAGAAAACTGTGTTAGCAAACTGGTCAATGAAGAGAAAAGTGTAACTCTGTGAGTTACATTCACACGTCAAAATACGGTTTCTCAGAACACTTCTTTTCAGTTTTTATCTGAAGATATTTCCTTTTTCACTGTAGCCGTCATTGCGCTCCCAAATATCACTTAGCAGATTCCATGAAAAGAGATGTAGCAAATAGCTACATGAACAGAAATGTGGAACTCGGAGAGATGAATGTACAGATAACACAGTAGTTTCTCAGAACGCTTCCTTTCAGTTTTTATCTGAAGATATTTCCTTTGTCACTGTAGCCCTCAATGAGCTCCGATATCACTTAGTAAATTTCATGAGAAGATTCTTAGCAAATAGTTACATTAACAGAAAGGTGGAATTCTGAGAGATGAATGCACTTGTCACATAGAAGTTTCCCAGAACGCTTCCTTTCAGTCTGTATCTGAAGATGTGTCCTTTGTCACTCAAGCCCTCAATGAGCTCCGAAATATCTCTTTGCAGATTCCACGAGAAGAGTGTTTGGAAACAGCTACATGGACAGAAAGGTGGAACTGTGAGATGAACTCAAGAGATCAGAAAGACATTTCTCAGATATCTTCTTTCTCGTTATTATCTCGGTGTATTCCCTTTGGCTGTATACTCCTCCAAACGATCCAAAATATCGCTTCTCAGAGTCAACCAAAACTGGACTAGCAAACAGCTCTATGAAACACAGCTGTAACTCAGTGAGTTGAATTCACACATCACAAAGCAGTTCTCACAAATCTTCTTTCTACTTTTTATCTGAGGATATTTCTTTTGTCACCGTAAGCTTCATTGGGTAAAGAAATCTCCCACTGCAGATTTCAAGAAAACTGTGTTAGCAAACTGGTCAATGAACAGAAAAGTGTAACTCTGTGAGTTACATTCACACGTCACAATGCAATTTCTCAGAACACTTCATTTCATTTTTTATCTGAAGATATTTCCTTTTTCACTCTAGCCGTCAATGCACTCCCAAATATCCCTTAGCAGATTCCATGAGAAGAGTGTTAGCAAACAGCTACATGAACAGAAAGGTGTAACACTGTGAGATGAATTAATAGGTCACATAGAAGTTTCTCAGAACTCTTCCTTTCAGTTTTTGTCTGAAGATATTTCCTTTCTCACTGTAGCCCTCAATGAGCTCCAATATCACTTAGCAGATTTCATGAGAAGAGTGTTATCAAACAGGTACATTAACAGAAAGATGGAACTCTGAGAGTTGAATGCATTTGTCACATAGAAGTTTCTCAGAACGCTTCCTTTCAGTCTTTATCTGAAGAAATGTTCTTTGTCACTGAAGTCCTCATGAGCTCCGAAATATCTCTTTGCAGATTCCACAAGAAGAGTGTAAGGAAACAGCTACATGGACAGAAAGGTGTAATTCTGTGAGATGAACTCAGAGATCTGAAAGACATTTCTCAGATATCTTCTTTCTCATTATTATCTGGGGTATTTCCTTTCACTGTATGCTCCTCCAAGCGATCCAAAATATCACTTCTCAGATTGAACCAAAACTGGACTAGCAAACAGCTCTATGAAACACAGCTGTAATGCAGTGAGTTGAATTCACACATCACAAAGCAGTTTCTCAGAAAGCTTCTTTCTACTTTTTATCTGAGGATCTTTCCTTTGTCACCGTAAGCTTCATTGGGTAAAGAAATCTCCCACTGCAGATTTCAAGAAAACTGTGTTAGCAAACTGGTCAATGAACAGAAAAGTGTAACTCTGTGAGTTACATTCACACGTCACAATGCAGTTTCTCAGAACGCTTCGTTTCATTTTTATATGAAGATATTTCGTTTTTCACTGTAGTCATCAATGCGCTCCCAAATATCACTTAGCAGATTCCATGAAAAGAGAGTTAGCAAATAGCCATATGAACAGAAATGTGGAACTCTGAGAGATGAACGCACGGGTAACACAGAAGTTTCTCAGAACGTTTCCTTTCAGTTTTGATCTGAAGGTACTTCCTTTTTCACTCTAGCCTTCAATGTGGTTGAAATATCACTTAGCAGATTCCATGAGAAGAATGTTAGCAAACAGCTACATGAACAGAAAGGTGGAACTCGTAGAGATGAATTAACTGGTCACATAGAAGTATCCAAGAATTCTGCCATTCAGTTTTTATCTGAAGATATTTCATTTGTCACTGAAGCCCTCAATGCGCTCCGAAATATCACTTTGCAGATTCCACGAGAAGAGTGTTACCAAACAGCTACATGGACAGAAAGGTGGAACTCGTAGAGATGAATTAACTGGTCACATAGAAGTATCCAAGAATTCTGCCATTCAGTTTTTATCTGAAGATATTTCATTTGTCACTGAAGCCCTCAATGCGCTCCGAAATATCACTTTGCAGATTCCACGAGAAGAGTGTTACCAAACAGCTACATGGACAGAAAGGTGGAACTCTGTGAGATAAATTCACTGGTCACACAGAAATTTCTCAGAATTCTTCCTTTCGCTTTTTATAGGAAGATATTTCCTTTGTCACTGTAGCCCTCAATGCGCTGTGAAATATCCCTTTGCAGATTCCACGAGAAGAGTGTTAGCAAACAGCTATATGGACAGAAAGGTGGAACACTGAGAGATGAACTGAGAGATCAGAAAAACATTTCTCAGAAAACTTCTTTCTCCTTTTTATCTGGGGATATTTCCTTTGGCTGTATACTCCTCCAAGAGATCCGAAATATCGCTTCTCAGATTCACCCAAAACTGGACTAGCAAACAGCTCTATGAAACACAGCTGTTTCTCAGTGACTTGAATTCACATATCACAAAGCAGTTTCTCAGAAAGCTTCCTTCTACTTTTTATCTGAGGATATTTCCTTTGTAACCATAAGCGTCACTGGGTAGGGAAATCTCCCACTGCAGATTTCAAGAAAACTATGTTAGCGAACTACTCAATGAACAGAAAATTGTAACTCTGTGAGTAACACTCACACGTCACAATGTAGTTTCTCAGAACGCTTTGTTTCAGTTTTTATCTGAAGATATTTCCTTTGTAACTGTAGCCGTCAATGCGCTCCCAAATATCCCTTAGCAGATTCCGTGAGAAGAGTGTTAGCAAACAGCTACATGAACAGAAAGGTGGAATTCTGTGAGATGAATTCACCGGTCGCATAAAAGTTTCTCCGAACGCTTCTTTCAATTTTTATATGAAGATATTTCCTTTCTCACTGTAGCCCTCAATGGGCTCTGATATCACTTAATGGATTTAATGAGAAGAGTGTTGGCAAATAGCTACATGAACAGAAAGGTGGAACTCCCTGAGAGGAATGCACGGGTCACATAGAAGTTTCTCAGAACGCATCCTTTCAGTCTTTATTTGAATATATGTTCTTTGTCACTGAAACCCTCAATGAGCTCCGAAATATCTCTTTGCAGATTCCACGAGAAGAGTGTTAGGAAACAGCTACATGGACAGAAAGGTGGAACTTTGTGAGATGAACTCAGAGTTCAGAAAGACATTTCTCAAATATCTTCTTTCTCGTTTTTATCTGAGGATATTTCCTTTGGCTGTATACTACTCCAAGCGGTTCGAAATATCGCTTCTCAGAGTCAACCAAAAGTGGACTAGCAAACAGCTCTATGAAACACAGCTGTAACTCAGTGAGTTGAATTCACACATCACAAAGCAGTTCTCAGAAAGCTTCTTTCTACTTTTTATCTGAGGATCTTTCCTTTATCACCATAAGCTTCATTGGGTAAAGAAATCTCCCACTGCAGATTTCAAGAAAACTGTGTTAGCAAACTGGTCAATGAACAGAAAAGTGTAACTCTGTGAGTTACATTCACAGAGTAATAATGCAGTTTCTCAGAACGCTTCTTTTAAGTTTTTATCTGAAGATATTTCGTTTTTCACTGTAGTCGTCAATGCACTCCCAAATCTCACTTAGCACATTCCATGAAAAGAGAGTTCCAAATGGCAACATGAACAGAAATGTGGAACTCTCAGAGATGAATGTACGGGTAACACAGAAGTTTCTCAGAACGCTTCCTTTCAGTTTTTATCTGAAGATATTTCATTTTTCACTGTAGCCATCTATGCAGTCCCAAATATCACTTAGCAGATTCCAAGCGAAGAGTGTTAGCACACAGCTACATGAACAGAAAGGTGGAACTCTGTGAGATGAATTCACTGGTCACATAGAAGTAGTCTCAGAATTTGTCCCTTCAGTTTTTATCTGAAAATATTTCCTTTGTCACTGAAACCCTCAATTGGCTCCGAAATATCACTTTGCAGATTCCACGAGAAGAGTGTTAGCAAACATCTACATGGACAGAAAGGTGGAACTCTGAGAGATGAATTCAGAGATTAAAAAGACATTTCTCAGAAATCTTCTTTCTCGTTTTTATCTGGGGATATTGCCTTTGGCTGTATACTCCTCCAAGCCATCCGAAATATCGGTTCTCAGATTCAACCAAAACTGGACTAACAAACAGCTCTATGAAACACTGCTGTAGCTTAGTGAGTTGAATTCACACATCACAAAGCAGTTTCTCAGAAAGTTTCTTCCTAGTTTTTATCTGAGGATATTTCCTTTGTCACCGTAAGCTTCACTGGGTAAGGAAATCTCCCACTGCAAATTTCAAGAAAACTGTGCTAGCAAACTGGTCAATGAAGAAAAATGTGTAACTCGGTGAGTTACATTCGCACGTCACAATGCAATCTCTCAGAACACTTAGTTTCAGTTTTTATCTGAACATATTTCATTTTTCACTGTAGCCATCTATGTGGTCCCAAATATCACTTAGCAGATTCCAAGAGAAGAGTGTTAGCAAACAGCTACAAGAACAGAAACGGGAACACTGTGAGATGAATTAACAGGTCACATAGATGTTTCTCAGAACGCTTCCATTCAGTTTTTATCTGAAGATATTTCCTTTGTCACTGTAGCCCTCAATGAACTCCGAAATATCTCTTTGCAGATTCCATGAGAAGAGTGTTAGCAGACAGCTACATGGAGAGAAAGGTGGAAATCTTTGAGACGAATTCACTGGTCACATAGAAGTTTGTCAGAATTCTTCCTTTCAGTTTTTATATGAAGATTTTCCTTTGTCTCTGTAGTCCTCAAAGCGCTCCGAAATATCACTTTGGAGAATCCACGAGAAGAGTGTAAGCAAACAGCTACATGGACAGAAAGGTGGAAGTCTGTGAGATGAACTCAGAGATCAGAAAGACATTTCTCAGAAATCTACTTTCTTCTTTTTATCTGGGCATATTTCCTTTGGCTGTATACTCCTCCAAGCGATCCGAAATTTCGCTTCTCAGATTCAACAAAAACTGAACAAGCAAACAGCTCTATAAAACACAGCTGTAACTCAGTGAGTTGAATTCATATATCACAAAGCAGTTTCTCAGAAAGCTTCTTTCTACTTTTAATCTGAGGATATTTCCTTTGTCACCATAAGCTTCATTGGGGAAGGAAATTTCCCACTGCAGATTTCAAGAAAACTGTGTTAGCAAACTGGTCAATGAAGAGAAAAGTGTAACTCTGTGAGTTACATTCACACGTCACAATTCAGGTTCTCAGAACACTTCGTTTCTGTTTTTATCTCTAGATATTTCCTTTTTCACTGTAGCCGTCAAAGCGCTCCCAAATATCACTTAGCACATTCCATGAGAAGAGTGTTGGCAAACAGCTACATGAACAGACAGGTGGAACTCTGTGAAATCAATTCACTGGTCACTGAGAAGTTTCTCAGAATTCTTCCTTTCAGTTTTTAAATGAAGATATTTCCTTTTTCACTGTAGCCGTCAATGCGGTCCCAAATATCCCTTAGCAATTTCCAGGAGAAGAGTGTTAGCAAAGAGCTACATGAACAGAAAGGTGGATCTCTGTGAGATGATTGCACGGGTCACATAGAAGTTTCTCAGCATTCTTCCTTTCAGTTTTTATATGAAGATTTTCCTTTGTCACTGAAGTCCTCAACGAGCTCCGAAATATCACTTTGCAGATTCCACGAGAAGAGTGTTAGCAAACAGCTACATGGACAGAAAGGTGGAACACTGTGAGATGAACTCAGAGATCAGAAAGACATTTCTCAGAAATCTTCTTTCTCGTTTATATCTGGGGATATTTTCTTTGGCTGCATACTCCTACAAGCGATCCGAATTATCGCTTCTCAGATTCACCCAAAACTGGACTAGCAAACAGCTCTATGAAACACAGCTGTAACTCAGTGAGTTTAATTCACAGATCGCAAAGCAGTTCTCAGAAAGCTTCTTTGTCCTTTTTCTCTGAGGATATTTCCTTTGTCACCGCAAGATTCATTGGGTAAAGCTATCTCCCACTGCAGATTTCAAGAAAACTGTGTTAGCAAAATTATCAATGAACTAAAAGTGTAAGTCTGTGAGTTGTATTCACACGTCACAGTGCAGTTTCTCAGAATGCTTCTTTTCAGTTTTATCTGAAGATATTTCCTTTTTCACTGTAGCTGTCAAAGCGGTCCCAAGTATCACTTAGCAGATTCCACGAGAAGAGTGTTAGAAAACAGATACATGAACACAAAGGTGCAACTCTGTGAGGTGAATTCACTGCTCACATAGAAGTTTCTCAGACTGCTTCCTTTCAGTTTTTATATGAAGATATTTCCTTTGTCACTGAAGCCCTCAATGCGCTCCTAAATATCACTTTGCAGATTCCACGAGAAGAGTCTTAGGAAACAGCTACATGGACAGAAAGGTGGAACTCTGTGAGATGAACTCAGAGATAGAAAGACATTTCTCAAAGTTTTCTTTCTCCTTTTTATCTGGTGATATTTCCTTTGGCTGTATTCTCCTCCAAGTGATCCGACATATCGCTTCTCAGATTCATCCAAAAATGGCCTAGCAAACAGCTCTATGAAACACAGCTGTAACTCAGTGAGTTGAATTCACACATCACAAAGCAGTTTCTCAGAAAGCTTCTTTCTACTTTTTATCTAAGGATATTTCCTTTGTCACCGTAAGCTTCATTGGGTAAAGAAATCTCTCATTGCAGATATCAAGAAAACTGTGTTAGCAAACTGGACAATGAAGAGAAAAGTGTAACTCTGTGAGTTACATTCACACGTCACAATGCAGTTTCTCAGAACGCTTCATTTCATTTTTTATCTGAAGATATTTCCTTTTTCACTGTAGCCATCCATGCACTCCCAAATATCACCTAGCAGCTTCCACGAGAAGAGTGTTAGCAAGCAGCTACATGAACAAAAAGGTAGAACTCTGTGAGATGAATTAACAGGTCACATAGAACTTTCTCAGAACGCTTCCATTCAGTTTTTATCTGAAGATATTTCCTTTGTCACTGTAGCCCTCAATGAGCTCCGAAATATTTCTTTTCAGATTCCACGAGAAGAGTGTTAGCAAACTGCTACATAGACGGAAAAGTGGAACTCTGTGAGATGAATTCAGAGATCAGAAAGACATTTCTCAGAAATCTTCTTTCTCCTTTTTATCTGGGGATATTACCTTAGGCTGAATACCCCTCCAAGTGATCCGAAACATCGCTTCTCAGATTCAACCAAAACTGGCCTAGCAAACATCTCTATGAAACACAGCTGTAACTCAGTGAGTTGAATTCACACATCACAAAGCAGTTTCTCAGAAAGCTTCTTTCTACTTTTTATGTGAGGGTATTTCCTTCTTCACAGGAAGCTTCATTTGGTAAAGAAATATCCCTCTGCATAATTCATGAAAACTGTGTTAGAAAACTGATCAATGAACAGAAAAGTGTAACTTTATGAGTTACATTCACACGTCACAATGCAGTTTCTCAGAACGCTTCGTTTCAGTTTTTATCTGAAGATATTTCGTTTTTCACAGTAGCCGTCAATGCGGTCCCAAATATCACTTAGCAGATTCCATGAAAAGAAAGTTGGCAAATAGCTACATGTACAGAAATGTGGAACTCTGAGAGATGAATGGACAGATAACACAGAAGTTACTCAGAAAGATTCCTTTCAGTTTTTATCTGAAGATATTTCTTTTCTCACTGTAGGCCTCCAGGCACTCCCAAATATCACTTAGCAGATTCCATGAGAAGAGTGTTAACAAAGAGCTACATGAACAGAAAGGTGGAACTCTGTCAGATGAATTAACAGGTCATATAGAAGTTTCTCAGAACGCTTCCTTTCAGTTTTTATCTGAAGATATTTCCTTTGTCTTTGTAGCCCTCAATGAGCTCCGAAATATCTCTTTGCAGATTCCACCAGGAGAGTGATAGCAAACAGCTACATGGACAGAAAAGTGGAACTCTGTGAGATGAACTCGGTGATCAGAAAGACATTTCTCAGAAATCTTCTTTCTTTTTATCTGGGGATATTTCCTTTGGCTGTATACTCCTCCAAGCGATCCGAAATATCGCTTCTCAGATTCAACCAAAACTGGACTAGCAAAAAGTTCTATGAAACACAGCTGTAACTCAGTGAGTTGAATTCACACATCACAAAGCAGTTTCTCAGAAACCTTTCTTGTACTGTTTATCTGAGGATATTTCCTTTGTCAACGTAAGCTTCATTGGGTAAGGAAATCTGCCACTGCAGATTTCAAGAAAACTGTGTTAGCAAGCTGGCCAATGAAGAGAAAAGTGTAACTCTGTGAGTTATATTCACATGTCACAATGCAGTTTCTCAGAACACTTCGTTTCAGTTTTTATCTGAAGATATTTCCTTTTTCACTGTAGCCGTCAATGCGTTCCAAAATAACACTTAGCAGATTCCAAGAGAAGATTGTTAGCAAACAGCTACATGAACAGAAATGTGGAACTCTGTGAGATGAATTAACAGATCACATAGTAGTTTCTCAGAACGCTTCCATTCAGTTTTAATCCGAAGATATATCCTTGGTCACTGTAGCCCACAATGCGCTCCGAAATATCTCTATGCAGATTCCACGAGAAGAGTGTTAGCAAACAGCTACATGGACAGAAAAGTGGAACTCTGTGAGATGAACTCAGAGATCAGAAAGACATTTCTCAGAAATCTTCTTTCTCGTTTTTATCTGGGGATATTTCCTTAGGCTGTATACTCCTCCAAGCGATCCAAAATATCGCTTGTCAGATTCAAGCGAAACTGACCTGGCAAACATCTCTATGAAATACAGCTATAACTCAGTGAGTTCAATTCACACATCACAAAGCAGTTTCTCAGAAAGCTTCTTTCTACTTTTTCTCTGAGGATATTTCCTTTGTCACCGTAAGCTTCATTGGGTAAAGAAATCTCCCACTGCAGATTTCAAGAAAACGGTGTTAGCAAACTGGTCAATGAACAGAAAAGTGTAATTCTTTGAATTATATTCATACGTCACAATGCAGTTTCTCAGAACCGTTCGTTTCATTTTTTATCTGAAGATATTTCCTTTTTCACTGTAGCCATCAATGCGCTCACAAATATCACTTAGCACATTGCATGAAAAGAGAGTTAGCAAATAGCTACATGAACAGAAATGTGGAATTCTGAGAGGTGAATGCAAGGGTAACACAGAAATTTCTCAGAACGCTTCCTTTCAGTTTTTATCTGAAGATATTTCCTTTTTCACTGTAGCCGTCAATGCAGTCCCAAATATCACTTAGCAGATTCCATGAAAAGAGAGTTAGCAAAGAGCTACGTGTACAGAAATGTGGAACTCTGAGAGATGAATGGACGGGTAACACAGAGGTCACTCAGAACTCTTCCTTTCACTATTTATCTGAAGATATTTCCTTGGTCACTGTAGCCCTCAACGAGCTCCGAAATATCTCTTTGCAGATTCCACGAGAACAGTGTTAACAAATAGCTACATGACAGAAATGTGGAACTCTGTGAGATGAATGCATGGATCACATAGTAGTTTCTTAGAACGTTTCCTTTCAGTATTTATCTGAAGATATTTCCTTTGTCACTGTAGCCCTCAAAGAGCTCCGAAATATCTCTTTGCATATTCCATGAGAGGAGTGTTAGCAAACAGCTACATGGACAGAAAGAAGGAAGTCTGTGCGATGAATTCACTGGTCACATAATAGTTCTCAGAATGCTTCTTTTCAGTTTTTATTTGAAGATATTTCCTTTGTCACTGTACCGCTCAATGTGCTCCCAAATATCACATAGCAGATTCCATGAGAAGAGGGTTAGCAAATAGCTACATTATCAGAAATGTGAAACTCTGTGAGATGAATGCATGGGTCACATAGAAGTTTCTCAGAATGCTTCGTTTCAGTTTTTATCTGAAGATACTTCCTTTGTCACTGTAGCCCTCAACGTGCTCCCAAATATCACTTAGCAGATTCCAAGAGAAGAGTGTTAGCAAATAGCTATATGAACAGAAATGTGGTACTCTGAGTGATGAACTCACGGGTAATACAGAAGTTTCTCAGAATGCTTCTTTTCAGTTTTTATCTGAAGATATTTCCTTTGTCACTGTAGCCCTCAATGTGCTCCCAAATATCACTTAGCGGATTCCACGAGAAGAGTGTTAGCAAACAGCTACATTAATAGGAAGGTGGAATTCTGTGAGATGAATGCACTGGTCACATAGAAGTTTCTCAGAATGCTTCATTTCGGTTTTTATCTGAAGATATTTCCTTTGTCACTGTAGCCCTCTATGCGCTCCAAAATATCACTTTGCAGATTCCACGAGAAGAGTGTTAGGAAACAGCTACATGGACAGAAAGGTGGAACTCTGTGAGATGAACTCAGAGATCAGAAAGACATTTCTCAGAAATGTTCTTTCTCGTTTTTATCTGGGGATATTTCCTTTGGCTGTATACTCCTCCAGGAGATCCGAAATATTGGTTCTCAGATTCAACCAAAACTGGACTAGCAAACAGCTCTATGAAACACAGCTGTAACTGACTCAGTTGAATTCACACATCACAAAGCAGTTTCTCAGAAAGCTTCTTTCTTCTTTTTATCTGAGGATATTTCCTTTGTCACCATAAGCTTCATTGGGTAAAGAAATCTCCCACTGCAGATTTCAAGTAAACTGTGTTAGCAAACTGGTCAATGAACAGAAATGTGGAACTCTGTGAGTTACATTCACACGTCACAATGCAGTTTCTCAGAACGTTTCTTTTAAGTTTTTATCTGAAGATATTTCCTATTTCACTGTAGCCGTCCATACGCTCCCAAATATCACTTACCAGATTCCACGAGAAGAGTGTTAGCAAACAGCTACATGAACAGAAAGGTGGAACTCTGTGAGATGAATTCACTGGTCACATAGAAGTTTCTCAGAATGCTTCCTTTCAGTTTTTATCTGAAAATATTTTCTTTGTCACTGGAGCCCTCAATGAGCTCCGTAATATATCTTTGCAGATTCCACGAGAAGAGTGTTAACATATAGCTACATGGACAGAAATGTGGAACTCTGTGAGATGAATGCATGGATCACATAGTAGTTTCTTAGAACGCTTCCTTTCAGTATTTATCTGAAGATATTTCCTTTGTCACTGTAGCCTTCAGTGAGCTCTGAAATATTTCTTTGCAGAATCCAAGAGAAGAGTGTTAGCAAAGAGCTACATGGACAGAAAGGTGGAACTCTGTGAGATGAATTCGCTGGTCACATAGCAGTTTCTCAGAATGCTTCCTTTCAGTTTTTATCTGAATATATTTCCTTTGTTACTGTAGCCCTCAATGAGCTCCGTAATATATCTTTGCAGATTCCACGAGAAGAGTGTTAGCAAACAGCTACATGGACAGAAAGGGGTAAGTCTTTGCGATGAATTCACTGGTCACATAGTAGTTTCTCAGAATGCTTCTTTTCAGTTTTTATTTGAAGATATTTCCTTTGTCACAGTACCCCTCACTGTGCTCCCAAATGTCACTTAGCATATTCCATGAGAAGAGGGTTAGCAAATAGGTACATTATCAGAAATGTGGAACTCTGTGAGATGAATGCATGGGTCACATAGAAGTTTCTCAGAACGCTTAGTTTCAGTTTTTATCTGAAGATATTTCCTTTTTCACTGTAGCCCTGAGGGCGAACCCACATATCAATTAGCAGATTTCATGAGAAGAGTGTTAGCAAATAGCTACATGAATAGAAATGTGGTACTCTGAGTGATGAACTCACGGGTAACAGAGAAGTTTCTCAGAATGCTTCTTTTCAGTTTTTATCTGAAGATATGTCCTTTGTTACTGTAGCCGTCAATGCGCTCCCAAATATCACTTGGCAGATTCCACGAGAAGAGTGTTAGCAAACAGCTACATGAACAGAAAGGTGGAACTCTGTGAGATGAATTCACTGGTCACATAGAAGTTTCTCAGAATGCTTCCTTTCAGTTTTTATCTGAAGATATTTCCTTGGTCACTGTAGCCCTCAATGAGCTCCGAAATATCTCTTTGCAGATTGCAAGAGAAGAGTGTTAGCAAACAGCTACATGGACAGAAAGGGGGAAGTCTGTGCAATGAATTCACTGGTCACATAGTAGTTTCTCAGAATGCTTCTTTTCAGTTTTTATTTGAAGATATTTCCTTTGTCACTTTACCCCTCAATGTGCTCCCAAATGTCACTTAGCATATTCCATGAGAAGAGGGTTAGCAAATAGCTACATTATCAGAAATGTGAAACTCTGTGAGATGAATGCATGGGTCACATAGAAGTTTCTCAGAACGCTTCGTTTCAGTTTTTATCTGAAGATATTTCCTTTTTCACTGTAGCCCTCAATGCGATCCAAAATATCAATTAGCAGATTTCATGAGAAGAGTGTTAGCAAATAGCTACATAGCAGAAATGTGGTACGCTGAGTGATGAACTCACGGGTAACACAGAAGTTTCTCAGAATTCTTCTTTTCAGTTTTAATCTGAAGATATTTCCTTTGTCACTGAACCACTCAATGTGCTCCCAAATATCACTTAGCAGATTCCACGAGAAGACTGTTAGCAAACAGCTACATTAACAGAAATGTGGAATTCTGTGAGATGAATGCACTGGTCACATAGAAGTTTCTCAGAATGCTTCCTTTCAGTTTTTATCTGAAGATATTTCCTTTGTCACTGTAGCCTTCTATGCGCTCCAAAATATCACTTTGCAGATTCCACGAGAAGAGTGTTAGGAAACAGCTACATAGACAGAAAGGTGGAACTCTGTGAGATGAACTCAGAGATCAGAAAGACATTTCTCAGAAATGTTCTTTCTCGTTTTTATCTGGGGATATTCCCTTTGGCTGTATACTCCTCCAAGAGATCTGAAATATCGGTTCTCAGATTCAACCAAAACTCGACTAGCAAACAGCTCTATGAAACACAGCTTTAACTCAGTGAGTTGAATTCACACAACACAAAGCAGTTTCTCAGAAAGCTTCTTTCTTCTTTTTATCTGAGGATATTTCCTTTGTCACCGTAAGCTTCATTGGGTAAAGAAATCTCCCACTGCAGATTTCAAGTAAACTGTGTTAGCAAACTGGTCAATGAACAGAAATATGTAACTCTGTGAGTTACATTCACACGTCACAATGCAGTTTCTCAGAACGCTTCTTTTCAGTTTTTATCTGAAGATATTTCCTTTTTCACTGTAGCCGTCACGGCACTCCCAAATATCACTTAGCAGATTCCACGAAAATAGTGTTACAAAACAGCTACATGAACAGAAAGGTGGAACTCTGTGAGATGAGTTAACTGGTCACATAGAAATCTCTTAGAATGCTTCCTTTCAGTTTTTATCTGAAGAAATTTCCTTTGTCACTGTAGCCTTCTATGCACTCCAAAATATCACTTTGCAGATTCCACGAGAAGAGTGTTAGCAAACAGCTACATGGACAGAAAGGTGGAACTCTGTGAGATGAATTCACTGGTCACATAGCAGTTTCTCAGAATGTATCCTTTCAGTTTTTATCTGAATCTACTTCCTTTATCACTATAGCCCTCAATGAGCTCTGAAATATCTCTTTGCAGATTCCACGAGAAGAGTGTTAGCAAACAGCTACATGGACAGAAAGGGGGAAGTCTGTGCGATGAATTCACTGGTCACATAGTAGTTTCTCAGAATGCTTCTTTTCAGTTTTTATTTGAAGATATTTCCTTTGTCACTGTACCTCTCAATGTGCTCCCTAATGTCACTTAGCAGATTCCATGAGAAGAGGGTAAGAAAATAGTTACATTATCAGAAATGTGGAAAAATGTGAGATGAATGCATGGGTCACATAGAAGTTTCTCAGAACGCTTCATTTCAGTTTTTATCTGAAGATATTTCCTTTGTCAGTGTAGCCCTCTATGCTCTCCAAAATATCACTTTGCAGATTCCACGAGAAGAATGTTAGGAAACAGCTACATGGACAGAAAGGTGGAACTCTGTGAGATGAACTCAGAGATCATAAAGACATTTCTCAGAAATGTTCTTTCTCGTTTTTATCTGGGGATATTTCCTTTGGCTGTATACTCCTCCAAGAGATCCGAAATATCGGTTCTCAGATTCAACAAAAACTGGAAAAGCAAACAGCTCTATGAAACACAGCTGTAACTGAGTGAGTTGAATTCACACATCACAAAGCAGTTTCTCAGAAAGCTTCTTTCTACTTTTGATCTGAAGAGATTTCCTTTGTCACCATAAGCTTCATTGGGTAAAGAAATCTCCCACTGCAGATTTCAAGTAAACTGTGTTAGCAAACTGGTCAATGAACAGAAAAGTGTAACTCTGTGAGTTATATTCACACGTCCCAATGCAGTTTCTCAGAACGCTTCTTTTCAGTTTTTATCTGAAGATATTTCTTTTGCACTGTATCCGTCAATGCGCTCCCAAATATCACTTAGCAGAATCCAGGACAAGAGTGTTACCAAACAGCTACATGAACAGAAACGTGGAACTCTGTGAGACGAATTAACTGGTCATATAGAAGTTTCTCAGAATGCTTCCTTTCAGTTTTTATCTGAAGATATTTCCTTTATCACTGTAGCCCTCAATGAGCTCCGAAATATCTCTGCAGATTCCATGAGAAGAGTGTTAGCAAACAGCTAAGTGGACAGAAAGGGGGAAGTCTGTGCTATGAATTCGCTCGTCACATAGTAGTTTCTCAGAATGCTTCTCTTCAGTTTTTATCTGAAGATATTTCCTTTGTCACTATAGCCCTCAGTGTGCTCCCAAATGTCACTTAGCAGATTCCATGAGAAGAAGGTTAGCAAATAGCTACGTTATCAGAAATGTGGAACTCTGTGAGATGAATGCATGAGTCACATAGAAGTTTCTCAGAACGCTTCTTTTCAGTTTTTATCTGAAGATATTTCCTTTTTCACTGTATCCCTCAATGTGATCCCAAATATCAATTAGCAGATTTCATGAGAAGAGTGTTAGCAAATAGCTACATGAACAGAAATGTGGTACTCTGAGTGATGAATTCACGGGTAAGAGAAGTTTCTCAGAATTCTTCTTTTCAGTTTTAATCTGAAGATATTTCCTTTCTCACTGTAACCCTCAATGTGCTCCCAAATATCACTTAGCAGATTCCACGAGAAGAGTGTTAGCAAAGAGCTACATTAACAGAAAGGTGGAACTCTGAGAGATGAATGCACTGGTCACATAGAAGTTTCTCAGAATGCTTCCTTTCAGTTTTTATTTGAAGATATATCATTTGTCATTGTAACCCTCTCTGCGCTCCATAATATCACTTTGCAGATTCCACGAGAAGAGTGTTAGGAAACAGCTACATGGACAGAAAGGTGGAACTCTTTGAGATGAACTCAGAGATCAGAAAGACATTTCTCAGAAATGTTCTTTCTCGTTTTTATCTGGGGATATTTCCTTTGGCTGTATACTCCTCCAAGAGATCCGAAATATCGGTTCTCAGATTCAACCAAAACTGGACTAGCAAACAGCTCTATGAAACACAGCTGTAACTGACTCAGTTGAATTCACACATCACAAAGCAGTTTCTCAGAAAGCTTCTTTCTTCTTTTTATCTGAGGATATTTCCTTTGTCACCATAAGCTTCACTGGGTAAAGAAATTTCCCACTGCAGATTTCAAGTAAACTGTGATAGCAAACTGGTCAAAGAACAGAAGTGTGTAACTTTGTGAGTTACATTCACACGTCACAATGCAGTTTCTCAGAACGCTTCTTTTCATTTCTTATCTGAAGATATTTCCTTTTCCACTGTAGCCGTCCATACGCTCCCAAATATCACTTAGCAGATTCCACGAGAAGAGTGTTACCAAACAGCTACATGAACATAAAGGTGGAACTCTGTGAGATGAATTCACTGGTCACATAGAAGTTTCTCAGAATGTTTCCTTTCAGTTTTTATCTGAAGATATTTCCTTTGTCACTGTTGCCCTCAATGCGCTCCAAAATATCACTTTGCAGATTCCACAAGAAGAGTGTTAACAAATAGCTACATGACAGAAATGTGGAACTCTGTGAGAGGAATGCGTGGATCACATGGTAGTTTCTTAGAACGCTTCCTTTCAGTATTTATCTGAAGATATTTCCTTTGTCACTGTACCCCTCAATGTGCTCCCAAATATCACTTAGCAGATTCCACGAGAAGAGTGTTAGCAAACAGCTACATTAACAGAAAGGTGGAACTCTGTGACATGAATTCACTGGTCACATAGAAGTTTCTCAGAATGCTTCTTTTTAGTTTTTATTTGAAGATATTTCCTTTGTCACTGTAGCCCTCTATGCTCTTCAAAATACCACTTTGCAGATTCCACGAGAAGAGTGATAGGAAACAGCTGCAAGGACAGAAAGGTGCAACTCTGTGCGATGAATTCACTGGTCACATAGTAGTTTCTCAGAATGCTTCTTTTCAGTTTTTTTGGAAGATATTTCCTTTGTCACTGTACCCCTCAATGTGCTCCCAAATGTCACTTAGCAGATTGCATGAGAAGAGGGTTAGCAAATGGCTACATCAACAGAAATTTGGAACTTTGTGAGATGAATGCATGGGTCACATTAGAAGTTTCTTAGAACACTTCCTTTCAGTTTTTATCTGAAGATATTTCCTTTGTCACTGTAGCCCTCATTGAGTTCCGAAGTATCTCTTTGCAGATTCCACGAGAACAGTGTTAGGAAACAGCTATATGGACAGAAAGGTGGAACTCTGTGAGATGAACTCAGAGATCAGAAAGACATTTCTCAGAAATCGTCTTTCTCGTTTTTTTCTGGGGATATTTCCTTTGGCTGTATACTCCTTCAAGCGATCTGAAGTATCGGTTCTCATATTCAAACAAAACTGGACTGCCAATCATCTCAATGAAACGCAGCTGTAACTCAGTGAGTTGAATTCACACATCACAAAGCAGTTTCTCAGAAAGCTTCTTTCTACTTTTTATCTGAGGATATTTCCTTTGACACCGTAAGCTTCATTGGGTAAAAAAATCTCCCACTGCAGATTTCAACCAAACTGTTTTAGCAAACTAGTCAATGAACAGAAAAGTGTAACTCTGTGAGTTATATTCTTACGTCACAATGTAGTTTCTCAGAACGCTTCGTTTCATTTTTTATCTGAAGATATTTCCTTTTTCACTGTAGCCTTCAATGCGATACCAAATATCACTCAGGAGATTCCATGAGAAAAGTGTTAGCAAATAGCTACATGAACAGAAATGTTGAACTCTGAGTGAAAAAAGCACGGGTAACAGAGAAGTTTCTCAGAACGCTTCCTTTCAGTTTTTATCTGAAGATATTTCCATTGTCACTGTTGCCCTCAATGTGCTCCCAAATATCACTTAGCAGATTCCATGAGAAGAGTGTTAACAAATAGCTACATTAACAGAAACGTGGAACTCTGTGAGATGAATTCACTGGTCACATAGAAGTTTCTCAGAATGCTTCTTTTCAATTTTTATCTGAAGATATTTCCTTTGTCACTGTACCCCTCAATGAGCTCCGAAATATCTCTTTGCAGATTCCACGAGAAGACTGTAAGGAATCAGCTACATGGACAGAAAGGTGGAACTCTGTGAGATGAACTCAGAGATCAGAAAGACATTTCTCAGAAATCGTCTTTCTCGTTTTTATCTGGGGATATTTCCTTTGACAGTATACTCCTCCAAGAGATCCGAAATATCGGTTCTCAGATTCAACCAAAACTGGACTAGCAAACAGCTCTATGAAACACAGCTGTAACTCAGTGGGTTGAATTCAAACATCACAAAGCAATTTCTCAGAATGCTTCTTTCTACTTTTTATCTGAGGATATTTCCTTTGTCACCCTAAGCTTCATTGGGTAAAGAAATCTCCCATTGCAGATTTCAAGAAAACTGTGTTAGCAAACTGATCAATGAACAGAAAAGTGTAACTCTGTGAGTTGCATTCACACGTCACTATACAATTTCTCAGAATGCTTCTTTTCAGTTTTTATCTGAAAATATTTCTTTTTTCATTGTAGCCGTCAATGTGCTCCCAAATATCACTTAGCCGATTCCACGAGATGAGTGTTACCAAACAGCTACATGAACAGAAAAGTGAAACTCTGTGAGATGAATTCATTGGTCACATAGAAGTTTCTCAGAATGCTTCTTTTGCGTTTTTATTTGAAGACTATTCATTTTTCTCTCTACCCATTGACTGGGTTCCAAATATCACTTAGCAGATTCCACGAGAAGAGTGTTAGCAAACAGCTACATGAACAGAAAGGTGGAACTCTGTGAGATGAATTCACTGGTCACATAGAAGTTTCTCAGAATGTTTCCTTTCAGTTTTTATCTGAAGATATTTCCTTTGTCACTGTAGCCGTCAATGGAATCGCAAATATCAATTAGCAGATTCCAAGAGAGGAGTTTTAGCAAATAGCTACATGAACAGAAATTTGGACTTGGGAGATGAATGCACGGGTAATACAGAAGTTTCTCAAAACGCTTCCTTTCAGTTTTTATCTGAAGATATTTCCTTTGTCACTCTAGCCCTCAATGAGCTCTGAAATATCTCTTTGCAGATTCCACGAGAAGAGTGTTAGCAGACAGCTACATGGACAGAAAGGTGGAACTCTGTGAGATGAATTCACTGGTTACATAGAAGTTTCTCAGAATGCTTCTTTTCAGTTTTGATCTGAAGATATTTCTTTTGTCACTGTAGACCTCAATGCGCTCCAAAATATCACTTTGCAGATTCCGCGAGAAGAGTGTTAGGAAACAGCTACATGGACAGAAAGGTGGAACTCTGTGAGATGAACTCAGAGATCCGAAAGACATTTCTCAGAAATCTGCTTTCTCGTTTTTATCTGGGAATAATTCCTTTGGCTGTATACTCTTCCAGGCGATCCAAAATATCCTTTCTCAGATTCAACCAAAACTGGACTAGCAAACTGCTCTATGAAACACAGCTGTAACACAGTGAGTTGAATTGACACATCACAAAGCAGTTTCTCAGAAAGCTTCTTTCTACTTTTTATTTGAGGATATTTCCTTTGTCACCATAAGCTTCATTGGGTAAAGAAATCTCTCACTGCAGATTTCAAGCAAACTGTGTTAGCAAACTAGTCAATGAACAGAGAAGTGTAACTCTGTGAGTTACTTTCACCCATCACAATGCAGTTTCTCAGAACGCTTCGTTTCAGTTTTTATCTGAAGATATTTCCTTTGTGACTGTAGCCCTCAATGAGCTCCGAAATATCTCTTTGCAGATTACACGAGAACAGTGTTTGGAAACAGCTACATGGACTGAAAGGTGGAACTCTGAGAGATGAATTCACTGATCAAATAGAAGTTTCTCAGAATGCTTCTTTTCAGTTTTTATCTGAAGATATATCCTTTGTCGCTGTAGCCCTCAATATGCTCCCAAATATCACTTAGCAGATTCCATTAGAAGAGGGTTAGCACACAGCTACATTAACAGAAATGTGGAATTGTGTGAGATTTATGCATGGGTCACATAGAAGTTTCTTAAAACGCTTTCTTTCAGTTTTAATCTGAAGATATTTACTTTGTCACTCTAGCCGTCAAAGCAATCCCATATATCAATTTGCAGATTCCATGAGAAAAATGTTAGCAAATAGCTACATAAACAGAAACGTGGAATTCGGAAAGTTGAATGCATGGGTAACAGATAAGTTTCTCAAAACGTTTCCTTTCGGTTTTTATCTGAAGATATTTCCATTGTCACTGTAGCCCTCAATGTGCTCCCAAATATCACTTAGCAGATTCCATGAGAAGAGGGTTAGCAAATAGTAACATTAACAGAAAGGTGGAACTCTGTGAGATGAATTCATGGGTCACATAGAAGTTTCCTAGAACGCTTCCTTTCAGTTTTTATCTGAAAATATTTCCTTTGTCACTGTAGCCCTCAATGAGCTCCGAAATATTTCTTTGCAGATTCCACGAGAAGAGTGTTAGCAAACAGCTGCATGGACAGAAAGGTGGAACTCTGTGAGAATAATTCACGGGTCACATAGAAGTTTCTCAGAATGCTTCTCTTCAGTTTTTATCTGAAGATATTTCCTTTGTCACTGTAGCCATTAATATGCTCCCAAATATCACTTAGCAGATTCCATGAGAGGAGGGTTAGCAAATAGCAACATTAACAGAAATGTGGAACTGTGTGAGATGAATGCATGGGTCACATAGAAGTTTCTTAGAACGCTTCCCTTCAGTTTTCTTCTGAAGATATTTCTTTTGTCACTGTAGCCCTCAATGAGCTCCGAAATATCTCCTTGCAGATTCCACGAGAAGAGTGTTAGGAAACAGCTACATGGACAGAAAGGTGGAACTCTGTGAGATGAACTCAGAGATCAGAAAGACATTTCTCAGAAAACTTCTTTCTCGTTTTTATCTGGGGATATTTCCTTTGGCAGTATACTCCTCCAAGAGATCCGAAATATCGGTTCTCAGATTCAACCAAAATTGGACTAGCAAACAGCTCTATGAAACACAGCTGTAACTCAGTGAGTTGAATTCACACATCACAAAGCCGTTTCTCAAAAAGCTTCTTTCTACTTTTTATCTGAGGATATTTCCTTTGTCACCGTAAGCTTCATTGGGTAAAGAAATCTCCCACTGCAGATTTCAAGTAAACTGTGTTAGAAAACTGATCAATGAACAGAAAAGTGTAACTCTTTGAGTTGCATTCACATGTCACTATGCAATTTCTCAGAATGCTTCTTTTCAGTTTTTATCTGAAGATATTTCCTTTTTCACTGTAGCCGTCAATGTGCTCCCAAATATCACTTAGCCGATTACACTAGAAGTGTGTTAGCAAACAGCTACACGAACAGAAATGTGGAACTCTGAGAGATGAATGCACGGGTAACACAGAAGTTTCCCAGAACGCTTCCTTTCAGTTTTTCTCTGAAGATATCTGCATTGTTACTGTAGACCTCAATGTGCTCCCAAATATCACTTAGCAGATTCCATGAGAAAAGTGTTAGCAAATAGCTACATTAGCAGAAATGTGGAACTCTGAGAGATGAATGCACGGGTAACAGAGAAGTTTCTCAGAACGCTTCCTTTCAGTTTTTATCTTAAGATATTTGTTTTGTCACTGTAGTCATCAATGTGTTCCCAAATATAACTTAGCAAATTCCATGAGAAGAGGGTTAGCAAACAGCTACATTAACAGAAATGTCGAACTGTGTGAGATGAATGCATGGGTCACATAGAACTTCTTAGAACGCTTCCTTTCAGTTTTTATCTGAAGATATTTCCTTTGTCACTGTAGCCCGCAATGCGATCCAAAATATCACTTTGCAGATTCCACGAGAAGAGTGTTAGGAAACAGCTACATGGAAAGAAAGGTGGAACTCTGTGAGATGAACTCAGAGATGAGAAAGACATTTCTCAGAAATATTCTCTCTCGTTTTTATCTGGGGATATTCCCTTTGGCTGTATACTGCTCCATGCGATCCGAAATATTGCTTCTCAGATTTAACCAAAAGTGGACTAGCAAACAGCTGTATGAAACACAGCTGTAAGACAGTGAGTTGAATTCACACATCACAAAGCAGTTTCTCTGAAAGCTTCTTTCTACTTTTTATCTGAGGATATTTCCTTTGTCACCCTAAGCTTATCTGGGTAAAGAAATCTCCCAGTGCAGATTTCAAGCAAACTGTTTTAGCAAACTTTTCAATGAACAGAAAAGTGTAACTCTGTGAGTTACATTCACACGTCACAATGCAGTTTCTCAGAACGCTTCTTTTCAGTTTTTATCTGAAGGTATTTCCTTTTTCACTGTAGCCGTCAATGTGCTCCCAACTATCTCTTAGCAGATTCCATGAGAATAGTGTTAGCAAATAGTTACATTAACTGAAACGTGGAACTGTGTGAGATGAATGCATGGGTCACATAGAAGTTTCCTAGAATGCTTCCTTTCAGTTTTTATCTGAAGATATTTCCTTTCTCACTGTAGCCCTCAATGAGCTCCGAAATATCTCTTTGCAGATTCCACGAGAAGAATGTTAGCAAACAGCTACATGGACAGATTGTTGGAACTCTGTGAGATGAATTCACTGGTCACATGGAAGTTTCTCAGAATGCTTCTTTACAGTTTTCATCTGAAGATATTTCCTTTGTCACTGTAGACCTCAAGGCGCTCCAAAATATCACTTTGCAGATTCCACGAGAAGAGTGTTAGGAAACAGCCACATGAACAGAAAGGTGGAACTTTGTGAGATGAACTCAGAGATCAGAAAGACATTTCTCAGAAATCTTTTTTCTCGTTTTTATCTGGGGATATTTCCTTTGGCTGTGTACTCCTCCAAGCGATCCGAAATATCGCTTCTCAGATTCAACCAAAACTAGACTAGCAAACAGCTCTATGAAACACAGCTGTAACACAGTGAGTTGAATTCACACATCACAAAGCAGTTTCTCAGAAAGCTTCTTTCTACTTTTTATCTGAGGATATTTCCTTTGTCACCGTAAGCTTCATTGGGAAAAGAAATCTCCCACTGCAGATTTCAAGCAACCTGTGTTAGCAAAGTAGTCAATGAACAGCAAGGTGTAACTCTGTGAGTTACATTCACACATCCCCATGCAGTTTCTCAGAATGCTTCGTTTCAGTTTTTATCTGAAGATATTTCCTTTGTCACTGTAGCCCTCAATGAGCTCCGAAATATCTCTTTGCAATTTACACGAGAACAGTGTTAGGAAACAGCTACCTGGACAGAAAGGTGGAACTCTGAGAGATGAATTCACTGGTCACATAGAAGTTTCTCAGAATGCTTCTTTTCAGTTTTTATCTGAAGATATTTCCTTTGTCACTGTTCCCCTCAATGTGCTCTCAAATATCACTTAGCAGATACCATGAGAGGAGTGTTAGCAATGAGCAACATTAACAGAAATGTGGAACTGTGTGAGATGAATGCATGGGTCACATAAAAGTTTCCTAGAACGCTTCCTTTCAGTTTTTATCTGAAGATATTTCCTTTGTCACTGTAGTCCTCAATGAGCTCCGAAATATCTCTTTGCAGATTCCACGAGAAGAGTGTTAGGAAACAGCTACATGGACAGAAAGGTGGAACTCTGTGAGATGAACTCAGAGATCAGAAAGACATTTCTCAGAAATCTTCTTTCTTGTTTCTATCTGGGGATATTTCCTTCGGCTGTGTACTCCTCCAAGATATCCAATATATCGGTTCCCATATTCAACCAAAACTGGACTAGCATACAGCTCTATGAAACACAGCTGTAACTCAGTGAGTTGAATTCACACATCACAAAGCAGTTTCTCAGAAAGCTTCTTTCTACTTTTTATCTGAGGATCTTTCCTTTGTCACAGAAAGCTTCACTGAGTAAAGAAATCTCCCACTGCAGATTTCAAGTAAACTGTGTTAGCAGACTGATCATTGAAGAGAAAAGTGAAACTCTGTGAGTTACATTCACAAGTCACAATGCAGTTTCTCAGAACGCTTCGTTTCATTTTTTATCTGAAGATATTCCCTTTTTCACTGTAGCCTTCAATGCCCTCCCAAATATCACTTAGCAGATTCCATGAGAAGAGTGTTAGCAAATAGCTACATGAACAGAAATGTGGAACTTTGAGAGATGAATGCACGCGAAACACAGAAGAATCTGAGAAGGCTTCCTTTCAGTTTTTATCTGAAGATATTTCCATTGTCACTGTAGCCCTCCATGTGCTCCAAATATCACGTAGCAGATTCCTTGAGAAGAGTGTTAGCTAATAGTTACATTAACACAAAGGTGAAACTCTGTGAGATGAATTCACTGGTCATATAGAAGTTTCTCAGAATGCTTCCTTTCAGTTTTTATCTGAAGACATTTCCTTTGTTACTGTAGCCCTCAATGAGCTCCGAAATATCTCTTTGCAAATGCCACGAGAAGAGTGTTAGCAAGCAGCTACGTATACAGAAAAGTGTAACTCAGTGAGATGAACTCAGAAATCAGAAAGACATTTCTCAGAAATCTTTTTTCTTGTTTTTATCTGGGGATACTTCCTTTGACTGTATACTCCTCCAAGTGATCTGAATTATTGGTTCTCAGAAACAACCAAAACAGGATTAGCAACCAGCTCTATGAAACAAAGCTGTAACTCAGTGAGTTGAATTCACACATCACAAAGCAGTTTCTCAGAAAGCTTCTTTCTACTTTTTATCCTACGATATTTTCTTTGTCACCGTAAGCTTCATTGAGTAAAGAAATCTCCCACTGCAGATTTTAAGAAAACTGTGTTAGCAAACTGATCAATGAACAGAAAATCGTTACTCTGGGAGTTGCATTCACACGTCACAATGCAGTTTCTCAGAATGCTTCCTTTGAGTTCTTATCTGAAGTTATTTCCTTTTTCTCTGTGGGGTCAATGCGCTCCCAAGTATCACGTAGCAGATTCCACGAGAAGAGTGTTAGGAAACAGCTACATGAACAGAAAGGTGGAACTCTGTGAGATGAATTCACTGGTCACATAGAAGCTTCTCAGAATGCTTCCTTTCAGTTTTTATATGAAGATATTTCCTTTGTCACTGTAGCCCTCAATGGGCTCCGAAATATCACTTTGCAGATTCCACGAGAAGAGTGTTAGGAAACAGCTACATGGACAGAAAGGTGGAACTCTGTGAGATGAATGCATGGGTAACATAGAAGTTTCTTAGAACGCTTCCTTTCCGTTTTTATCTGAAGATATTCCCTTTGTCACTGAAGCCCTCAATGAGCTCCGAAATATCTCTTTGCAGATTCCATGAGAAGTGTGTTAGGAAACCGCTACATGGACAGAAAGGTGGAACTCTGTCAGATGAATTCAGAGATCAGAAAGACATTTCTCAGAAATCTTCTTTCTCGATTTTATCTGGGGATATTTTTTTTTGACTGCATATTCCTTCAAGAGGTCCGAAATATTGGTTCTCAGATTCAACCAAAATTGGACTAGCAAACAGTTCTATGAAACACAGCTGTAACTCGGTGAATTGAATTGGCACATCACAAAGCAGTTTGTGAGAAAGCTTCTTTCTAAATTTATCTGAGGATATTTCCTTTGTCATTGTAAGCTTCATTGGGTAAAGAAATCTCCCAGTACAGATTTCAAGAAAACTGTGTTAGCAAACTGATCAATGAATAGAAAAGTGTAACTCTGTGAATTGCATTCACACGTCACTATGCAGTTTCTCAGAATGCTTCTTTTCTGTTTTTTTTCTGAAGATATTTCCATTTTCACTGTAGCCATCAATGCGCTCCCAAATATCACTTAGCAGATTCCACGAGAAGAGTGTTAGCAAACAGCTACATGAACAGAAAGGTGAAAGTCTTAGAGATGAATTCACCAGTCACATAGAAGTTTCTCAGAATGCTTCTTTTCAGTTTTCATCTGAAGATATTTCCTTTGTCACTGTAGACCTCAATGCGCGCCAAAATATCACTTTGCAGATTCCACGAGAAGAGTGTTAGGAAACAGCTATATGGGCAGAAAGGTGGAACTCTGTGAGGTGAACTCACAGATCAGGAAGACATTTCTCAGAAATCTTCTTTCTCGTTTTTATCTGGGGATAATTCCTTTGGCTGTATACTCCTCCAAGCGATCCGAAATATCGGTTCTCAGATTCAACCAAAATTGGACTAGCAAACAGCTCTATGAAACACAGCTGTAACACAGTGAGTTGAATTCACACATCACAAAGCAGTTTCTCAGAAAGCTTCTTTCTACTTTTTATCTGAGGATATTTCCTTTGTCACCGTAAGCCTCATTGGGTAAAGAAATCTCCCACTGCAGATTTCAAGCAAACTGTGTCAGCAAACTAGTCAATGAACAGAAAAGTGTAACTCTGTGAGTTATATTCACACGTCACAATGCAGTTTCTTAGAACGCTTCGTTTCAGTTTTTATCTGAAGATATTTCCTTAGTCACTGTAGACCTCAATGAGCTCCGAAATATCTCTTTGCAGATTACACAAGAACAGTGTTAGGAAACAACTACATGGACAGAAAGGTGGAACTCTGAGAGATGAATTCACTGGTCACATAGAAGTTTCTCAGAATGCTTCTTTTCAATTTTTATTTGAAGATATTTCCTTTGGCACAGTAGCCCTCAATGTGCTCCCAAATATCACTGAGCAGATTCCATGAGAAGAGTGTTAGCAATTAGCAACACTAACAGACATGTGGAACTGTGTGAGATGACTGCATGGGTCACATAGAAGTTTCTTAGAACGCTTCCTTTCCGTTTTTATCTGAAGATATTTCCTTTGTCACTGTAGCCCTCAATGAGCTCCGTAATATCTCTTTGCAGATTCCACGAGAAGAGTGTAAGGAAACAGCTACATGGACAGAAAGGTGGAACTCTGTGAGATGAACTCAGAGATCAGAAAGACATTTCTCACAAATCTTCTTTCTTGTTTTTATCTGGGGATATTTCCTATGGCTGTATACACCTCCCAGAGATCCGAAATATCGGTTCTCAGATTCAACAAAAACTCGACTATCAAACAGCTCTATGAATCACAGCTGTAACTCAGTGAGTTGAATTCACACATCACAAAGCAGTTTCTCAGAAAGCTTCTTTCTACTTTTTATCTCAGAATATTTCCTTTGTCACCGAAAGCTTCATTGGGTAAAGAAATCTCCCACTGCAGATTTCAACAAATCTGTGTTAGCACACTGATCAATGAACAGAAAAGTGTATCTCTGTGAGTTGCACTCACACGTCACTATGCAATTTCTCAGATTGCTTCTTTTCAGTTTTTATCTGAAGATATTTCCTTTTTCACTCTAGCCGTCAATGTGCTACCAAATATCACTTAGCCGATTCCACGAGAAGTGTGTTAGCAAACAGCTACATGAACTGAAAGGTGGAACTCTGTGAGATGAATTCACTGGTCACATAGAAGTTTCTCAGAATGCTTCTTTTCAGTTTCTATCTGAAGATATTTTCTTTGTCACTGTAGCCCTCAATGAGCTCCAAAATATCACTTTGCAGATTCCACGAGAAGAGTGTTAGGAAACAGCTACTAGGGCAGAAAGGTGGAACTCTGTGAGATGAACTCAGAGATCAGAAAGACATTTCTCACAAATCTTCTTTCTCGTTTTTATCTGGGGATATTTCCTTTGGCGGTATACTCCTCTAAGCAATCCGAAATATCACTTCTCAGATTCAACCAAAACTGGACTAGCAAACAGCTGTATGAAACACAGCTGTAACACAGTGAGTTGAATTCACACATCACAAAGCAGTTTCTCAGAAAGCTTCTTTCTACTTTTTATCTGAGGATATTTCCTTTGTCACCGTAAGCCTCATTGGGTAAAGAAATCTCCCACTGCAGATTTCAAGCAAACTGTGTCAGCAAACTAGTCAATGAACAGAAAAGTGTAACTCTGTGAGTTACATTCACACGTCACAATGCAGTTTCTTAGAACGCTTCGTTTCAGTTTTTATCTGAAGATATTTCCTTAGTCACTGTAGACCTCAAGGAGCTCCGAAATATCTCTTTGCAGATTACACGAGAACAGTGTTAGGAAACAACTACATGGACGGAAAGGTGGAACTCTGAGAGATGAATTCACTGGTCACATAGAAGTTTCTCAGAATGCTTCTTTTCAATTTTTTTTTTTTTTTTGAGACGGAGTCTCGCTCTGTCGCCCGGGCTGGAGTGCAGTGGCGTGATCTCAGCTCACTGCAAGCTCCGCCTCCCGGGTTCACGCCATTCTCCTACCTCAGCCTCCTGAGTAGCTGGCACTACAGGCGCCCGCCACCTCGCCCGGCTAGCTTTTTGTATTTTTTAGTAGAGACGGGGTTTCACCGTGGTTGGCCAGGATGGTCTCGATCTCCTGACCTCGTGATCCGCCCGTCTCGGCCTCCCAAAGTGCTGGGATTACAGGCTTGAGCCACCGCGCCCGGCCTTCAATTTTTATCTGAAGATGTTTCCTTTGGCACAGTAGCCCTCAATGTGCTCCCAAATATCACTTAGCAGATTCCATGAGAAGAGTGTTAGCAATTAGCAACACTAACAGAAATGTGGAACGGTGTGAGATGAATGCATGGGTCACATAGAAGTTTCTTAGAATGCTTTCTTTCAGTTTTTATCTGAAAATATTTCCTTTGTCACTGTAGCCCTCAATGAGCTCCGTAATACCTCTTTGCAGATTCCACGAGAAGAGTGTGAGGAAACAGCTACATGGACAGAAATGTGGAACTCTGTTGGATGAATTCATGGGTCACACAGAAGTTTCCTAGAACGCTTCCTTTCCGTTTTTATCTGAAGATATTTCCTTTGTCACTGTAGCCCGCAATGAGCTCCGAAATATCTCTTTTCAGATTCCACGAGAAGAGTGTTAGGAAACAGCTACATGGACAGAAAGGTGGACCTCTGTGAGATGAACTCAGAGATCAGAAAGACATTTCTCACAAATCTTTCTCGTTTTTATCTGGGGATACTTCCTTTGGCTGTATACTCCTCCAAGAGATTCGAAATATCCGTTCTCAGATTCAACCAAAACTGGACTAGCAAACAGCTGTATGAAACACAGCTGTAACTCAGTGAGTTGAATTCACACATGGCAAGGCAGTTTCTCAGAAAGCTTCTTTCTACTTTTTATCTGAGGACATTTCTTTTGTCACCGTAAGCCTCACTGGGTAAAGAAATCTCCCACTGCAGATTTCAAGCAAACTGTGTTAGCAAACTAGTCAATGAACAGAAACGTGTAACTCTGTGAGTTACATTCACACGTCACAATGCAGTTTCCCAGAACGCTTCGTTTCAGTTTTCATCTGAAGATATTTCCTTTTTAACTGTAGCCCTCAATGTGCTCCCTAATATCACTTAGCAGATTCCATGAGAAGAGTGTTAGGAAATAGCTACATGAACAGAAATGTGGAACTCTGAGAGATGAATGCACGGGTAACACAGAAGTTTCTCAGAACGCTTCCTTTCAGTTTTTATCTGAAGATATTTGCATTGTCATTGCAGCCCTCAATGTGCTCCCAAATATCACTTAGCCGATTCCATGAGAAGAGTGTTAGCAAATAGCTACATTAACAGAAAGTTGGAACTCTGTGAGATGAATTCACTGCTCACATAGAAGTTTCTCAGAATGCTTCTTTTCAGTTTTTATTTGAAGATATTTGCTTTGTCACTGTAGCCACCAATGTGCTCCCAAATATCACTTAGCAGATTCCATGAGAAGAGGGTTAGCAAACAGCTACATTTACAGAAATGTCAAACTGTGTGAGATGAATTCACATAGTTGAATTCATAGCTGAATTCACTAGCAAACTAGTCAATGAACAGAAAAGTGTATCTCTCTGAGTTACACTCACAAGTCACAATGCAGTTTCTCAGAATGCTTCGTTTCAGTTTTTATCTGAAGATATATCCTTTTTCACTGTAGCCATCAATGGGATCACAAATATCACTTAGCAGATTACATGAGAATGTTGTTAGCAAATAGCTACATAAACTGAAATGTGGAACTCTGTCAGATGAATTCACTGGTCACATAGAAGTTTCTCAGAATGCTTCTTTTCAGTTTTTATCTGAAGATATTTCGTTTGTCACTGTAGCCCTCAATGTGCTCCCAAATATCACTTAGCAGATTCCATGAGAAGAGGGTTAGCAATTAGTTTCATTAACAAAAAGTTGGAACTGTGTTAGATGAATGCATGGGTCACATAGAAGTTTCCTAGAACGCTTCCTTTCAGTTTTTAGCTGAAGGTATTTCCTTTGTCACTGTAGCCCTCAATGAGCTCCGAAATATCTCTTTGCAGATTCCACGAGAAGAATGTTAGCAAACAGCTACATGGACTGAAAGTTGGAGCTCTGTGAGATGAATGCACTGGTCACATAGAAGTTTCTCAGAATGTTTCTTTTCAGTTTTCATCTGAAGATATTTCCTTTGTCACTGTAGACCTCAATGCACTCCAAAATATCACTTTGCAGATTCCACGAGAAGAATGTTAGGAAACAGCTACATGGACAGAAAGGTGGAACTCTGTGAGATGAACTCAGAGATCAGAAAGACATTTCTCAGAAATGTTCTTTCTCGTTTTTATCTGGGGATATTTGCTTTGGCTGTATACTCCTCCAAAAGATCTGAAATATCGCTTCTCAGATTCAACCAAAACTGGACTAGCAAACAGCTCTATGAAACACAGCTGTAACACAGTGAGTTGAATTCACACATCACAAAGCAGTTTCTCAGGAAGCTTCTTTCTACTTTTTATCTGAGGATATTTCCTTTGTCACCGAAAGCTTCATTGGGTAAAGAAATCTCCCACTGCAGATTTCAAGCAAACTGTGTCAGCAAACTAGTCAATGAACAGAAAAGTGTAACTCTGTGAGTTACATTCACACGTTACAATGCCGTTTCTCAGAACGCTTCGTTTCAGTTTTTATCTGAAGATATTTCCTTTGTGACTGTAGCCCTCAATGAGCTCCGAAATATCTCTTTGCAGATTACACGAGAACAATGTTAGGAAACAGATACATGGACAGAAAGGTGGAACTCTGAGAGATGAATTCACTGGTCACATAGAAGTTTCTCAGAATGCTTCTTTTCAGTTTTTATCTGAAGATATTTCCTTTGTCACTGTAGCCCTCAATGTGCTCCCAAATATCACTTAGCAGATTCCATGAGAGGAGTATTAGCAGTTAGCAACATTATCAGAAATGTGGAACTGTGTGAGATGAATGCATGGGTTACATAGAAGTTTCTTATTACACTTCCTTTCAGTTTTTATCAGAAGATACTTCCTTTGTCACTGTAGCCCTCAATGAGCTCCGAAATATCTCCTTGCAGATTCCACGAGAAGAGTGTTAGGAAACAGCTACATGGAAAGAAAGCTGAACTCTGTGAGATGAATGCACGGGTCACATAGAAGTTTCTCAGAATGCTTCCTTTCAGTTTTTATCTGAAGATATTTCCTTTGTCACTGTAGCCCTCAATGAGCTCCGAAATATCTCTTTGCGGATTCCACGAGAAGAGCGTTAGGAATCAGCTACTAGGACAGAAAGGTGGAACTCTGTGAGATGAACTCAGAGATCAGAAAGACATTTCTCACAAATCTTCTTTCTCGTTTTTATCTGGGGATACTTCCTTTGGCTGTATACTCCTCCAAGAGATCCGAAATATCCATTCTCAGATTCAACCAAAACTGGACTAGCAAACAGCTGTATGAAACACAGCTGTAACTCAGTGAGTTGAATTCACACATCGCAAAGCAGTTTCTCAGAAAGCTTCTTTCTACTTTTTATCTGAGGATATTTCCTTTGTCACCGTAAGCTTCATTCGGTAAAGAAATCTCCCACTGCAGATTTCAAGCAAACTGTGTTTGCAAACTAGTCAATGAACAGAAAAGTGTAACTCTGTGAGTTACATTCACACGTCACAATGCAGTTTCCCAGAACGCTTCGTTTCAGTTTTCATCTGAAGATATTTCCTTTTTCACTGTAACCCTCAATGTGCTCCCAAATATCACTTAGCAGATTCCATGAGAAGAGTGTTAGGAAATAGCTACATGAACAGAAATGTGGAATTCTGAGAGATGAATGCACTGGTAACACAGAAGTTTCTCAGAACGCTTCCTTTCAGTTTTTATCTGACGATATTTTCTTTGTCACTGTAGACTTCAATGAGCTCCCCAATATGTCTATGCAGATTCCACGTGAAGAGTGTTAGCGAACAGCTACATATACACCAAGGTGGAACTCTGTGAGATGAACTCATGATCAGAAGGATATTTCTCAGAAATCTTCCATCTCGTTTTTATCTGCGGATATTTCCTTTGGCTGTATACTCATCCAAGGGATCTGAAATATCGCTTCTCAGAATCAACCAAAAGTGGACTAGCATACAGCTCTATGAAACACAGCTGTAACTCAGTGAGTTGAATTCACACATCACAAAGCAATTTCTCAGAAAGCTTCTTTCACCTTTTTATCTGAGGATATTTTCTTTGTCACGGTAAGCTTCACTGGGTAAAGAAGTCTCCCACTGCAGATTTCAAGAAAACTGGTTTAGCAAAATGGTCAATGAACAGAAAAGTGTATCACTGTGAGTTGCATTCAGACGTCACAATGTAGTTTCTCAGAATGCTTCTTTTCAGTTTTTCCCTGAAGATATTTCCTTCCTCACTGTAGCCGTAAATGCGGTTGGAAATATCACTTAGCAGATTCCATGAGACGAGTGTTAGCAAACAGTTACAAGACAGAAAGGTGGAACTCTGTGAATTGAATTCACTGGTCACTTAGAACTTCATCAGATCGCTTCCTTTCAGTTTTTATCTGAAGATATTTCCTTTGTCGCTGTAGCCATCAAAGCGTGCCAAAATATGACTTTGCAGATTCTATGAGAAGAGTGTTAGCAAACAGCTACATGGACAGAAAGGTGGAAATCTGTGAGATGAATGCACGGGTCGCATAGAAGTTTCTCAGAACGCTACCTTTTAATTTTTATTAGAAGATATTTCCTTTGTCACTGTAGCCCTCAGTGAGCTCTGAAATATCTGTTTGCAGATTCCACGAGAAGAGTGATAGGAAACAGTTACCTCGAGAAAAGGTGGAACTCTGTGGGATGAATGCACGGGTCACATAGAAGGTTCTCAGAATGCTTCCTTTCAGTTTTTATCTGAAGATATTTCCTTTGTCACTGTAGCCCTCAGTGAGGTCCGAAATATCTGTTTGCAGATTCCACGAGAAGAGTGTTAGGAAACAGTTACCTCGACAAAAGTTGAAACTCTGTGAGATGAATTCACTGGTCACATAGAAGTTTCTCAGAATGCTTCTTTTCAGTTTTTATCTGAAGATATTTCCTTTGTCACTGTAGCCCTCAATGTGCTCCCAAATATCACTTAGCAGATTCCATGAGAGGAGTATTAGCAGTTAGCAACATTATCAGAAATGTGGAACTGTGTGAGATGAATGCATGGGTTACATAGAAGTTTCTTATTACACTTCCTTTCAGTTTTTATCAGAAGATACTTCCTTTGTCACTGTAGCCCTCAATGAGCTCCGAAATATCTCCTTGCAGATTCCACGAGAAGAGTGTTAGGAAACAGCTACATGGAAAGAAAGCTGAACTCTGTGAGATGAATGCACGGGTCACATAGAAGTTTCTCAGAATGCTTCCTTTCAGTTTTTATCTGAAGATATTTCCTTTGTCACTGTAGCCCTCAATGAGCTCCGAAATATCTCTTTGCGGATTCCACGAGAAGAGCGTTAGGAAACAGCTACTAGGACAGAAAGGTGGAACTCTGTGAGATGAACTCAGAGATCAGAAAGACATTTCTCACAAATCTTCTTTCTCGTTTTTATCTGGGGATACTTCCTTTGGCTGTATACTCCTCCAAGAGATCCGAAATATCCATTCTCAGATTCAACCAAAACTGGACTAGCAAACAGCTGTATGAAACACAGCTGTAACTCAGTGAGTTGAATTCACACATCGCAAAGCAGTTTCTCAGAAAGCTTCTTTCTACTTTTTATCTGAGGATATTTCCTTTGTCACCGTAAGCTTCATTCGGTAAAGAAATCTCCCACTGCAGATTTCAAGCAAACTGTGTTAGCAAACTAGTCAATGAACAGAAAAGTGTAACTCTGTGAGTTACATTCACACGTCACAGTGCAGTTTCCCAGAACGCTTCGTTTCAGTTTTCATCTGAAGATATTTCCTTTTTCACTGTAACCCTCAATGTGCTCCCAAATATCACTTAGCAGATTCCATGAGAAGAGTGTTAGGAAATAGCTACATGAACAGAAATGTGGAATTCTGAGAGATGAATGCACTGGTAACACAGAAGTTTCTCAGAACGCTTCCTTTCAGTTTTTATCTGACGATATTTTCTTTGTCACTGTAGACTTCAATGAGCTCCCCAATATGTCTATGCAGATTCCACGTGAAGAGTGTTAGCGAACAGCTACATATACACCAAGGTGGAACTCTGTGAGATGAACTCATGATCAGAAGGATATTTCTCAGAAATCTTCCATCTCGTTTTTATCTGCGGATATTTCCTTTGGCTGTATACTCATCCAAGGGATCTGAAATATCGCTTCTCAGAATCAACCAAAAGTGGACTAGCATACAGCTCTATGAAACACAGCTGTAACTCAGTGAGTTGAATTCACACATCACAAAGCAATTTCTCAGAAAGCTTCTTTCACCTTTTTATCTGAGGATATTTTCTTTGTCACGGTAAGCTTCACTGGGTAAAGAAGTCTCCCACTGCAGATTTCAAGAAAACTGGTTTAGCAAAATGGTCAATGAACAGAAAAGTGTATCACTGTGAGTTGCATTCAGACGTCACAATGTAGTTTCTCAGAATGCTTCTTTTCAGTTTTTCCCTGAAGATATTTCCTTCCTCACTGTAGCCGTAAATGCGGTTGGAAATATCACTTAGCAGATTCCATGAGACGAGTGTTAGCAAACAGTTACAAGACAGAAAGGTGGAACTCTGTGAATTGAATTCACTGGTCACTTAGAACTTCATCAGATCGCTTCCTTTCAGTTTTTATCTGAAGATATTTCCTTTGTCGCTGTAGCCATCAAAGCGTGCCAAAATATGACTTTGCAGATTCTATGAGAAGAGTGTTAGCAAACAGCTACATGGACAGAAAGGTGGAAATCTGTGAGATGAATGCACGGGTCGCATAGAAGTTTCTCAGAACGCTACCTTTTAATTTTTATTAGAAGATATTTCCTTTGTCACTGTAGCCCTCAGTGAGCTCCGAAATATCTGTTTGCAGATTCCACGAGAAGAGTGATAGGAAACAGTTACCTCGAGAAAAGGTGGAACTCTGTGGGATGAATGCACGGGTCACATAGAAGGTTCTCAGAATGCTTCCTTTCAGTTTTTATCTGAAGATATTTCCTTTGTCACTGTAGCCCTCAGTGAGGTCCGAAATATCTGTTTGCAGATTCCACGAGAAGAGTGTTAGGAAACAGTTACCTCGACAAAAGTTGAAACTCTGTGAGATGAATTCACTGGTCACATAGAAGTTTCTCAGAATGCTTCTTTTCAGTTTTTATCTGAAGATATTTCCTTTTTCACTGTAGCCCTCAAAGGACTCCAAAATATCACTTATCGGATTCCACGACAAGAATGTTAGAAAACAGCTACATGAACAGAAAGGTGGAACTCTGTGAGATGAATACACCGGTCACATAGAAATTTCTCAGAATGCTTCCTTTCAATTTTTATCAGAAGATATTTTCTTTGTCACTGTGGCCCTCAATGCTCTCCGACTTATCACTTTCCAGAATCCAGGAGAACAGTGTTAGCAAAGAGCTACATGGACAGAAAGGTGGAACTCTGTGAGATGAACTCAGAGATCAGAAAGACATTTCTCAGAAATCTTCTTTCTCATTTTTATCTGGGGATACTTCCTTTGGCTTTACACTCCTCCAAGCGATCCGAAATATCGCTTCTCAGATTCAAACAAAAGTGGACTAGCAACAGCTCTATGAAACACAGCTGTAACTTAGTGAATTGAATTCACACATCACAAAGCAGTTTCTCTGAAAGTTTCTTTCTACTTTTTATCTGAGGATATTACCTTTGTCACTCTAGGCTTCATTGGTTAAAGAAATCTCCCACTGCAGATTTCAAGAAAAATGTGTTAGGAAACTGGTCCATGAACAGAAAAGTGTAACTCTGAGAGTTACATTCACACGTCACAATGCAGTTTCTCAGAACGCTTCTTTTCAGTTTTTATCTGAATATATTTCCTTTTCCACTGTAGCCGTCAAAGCGCTCCCAAATATCACTTAGCAGATTCCATGAGACGAGTGTTAGCAAATAGCTACAGGAACAGAAATGTGGAACTCTGAGATTGAATGCACGGGAAACACAGAAGTTTCTCAGAACGCTTCCTTTCAGTTTTTATCTGAAGATATTTCCATTGTCACTGTTGCCCTCAATGCGTTCTGAAATATCTCTTTGCAGATTCCACGAAAAGAGTGTTAGCAAAGAGCTACATTACCAGAAAGGTGGAACTTTGTGACATGACTCAGAAATCAGAAAGACATTTCTCAGAAATCTTCTTTCTCATTTTTCTGTGGGGATATTTCCTTTAGCTTTATACTCCTCCAAGCGATCCTAAATATCGCTTCTCTGAATAAACCAAATGTGGACTAGCAAACTGCTCTATAAAACACAGCTGTGACTCAGTGAGTTGAATTCACACATCACAAAGCAGTTTCTCAGAAAGCTTCTTTCTACTTTTTATCTGAGAATGTTTCCATTGTCATCGTAAGCTTCATAGGGTAAAGAAATCTCCCTCTGCAGATTTCAGGAAAACTATCTTAGCAAACTGATCAATGAATAGAGAAGTGTAACACTGTGAGTTGCATTCATACGTCAAAATGTAGTTTCTCAGAATGCTTCTCTTCAGTTTTTATCTGAAGATATTTCCTTTGTCACTGTAGCCCTCTACGCGGTCCCAAATATCACTTAGCAGATTCCACGAGAAGAGTTTTAGCAAACAGCTCCATGAAAAGAAAGATGGAACTCTGTGAGATGAAATCAGAGATCAGAAAGACATTTCCCAGAATTCTTCTTTCTCGTTTTCATCTGGGGATATTTTCTTTGGCTGTATACTCCTCCAAGCGTTCCAAAATATCCCTTCTCAGATTCAACCAAAACTGGACTAGCAAACATCTCTATTAAACACAGCTGTAACTCAGTGAGTTGAATTGACAAACTACAAAGCAGTTTCTCAGAAAACTTCTTTTTACTTTTTATCGGAAGGTATTTCCTTTGTCACCATAAGCTTCATTGGGCAAGGAAATCTCCCACTGCAGATTTCAAGATAACTGGGTTAGCAAACTGGTCAATGAACAGAAGACTGTAACTCTGTGAGTTAGATTCAGAGGTCACAATGCAGTTTCTCAGAACGGTTCGTTTCAGTTTTTATCTGAAGATATTTCTTTTTTCACTGAAGCCGTCAATGTGTTCCCAAATATCAGTTTACAGATTCCATGAGAAGAGTGTTAGCAAATAGCTACATGAAGAGAAATGTGGAACTCTGAGAGACGAAAACATGGGTAACACAGAAGTTTCTCCGAACGTTTCCTTTCAGCTTTTAGCTGAATATATTTCCTTTGTCAATGTAGCCCTCAATGAGCTCCGAAATATCACTTTGCAGATTCCACAAGAAGAGTTTTAGCAAACAGCTACATGGACAGAAAAGTGGAACTCTGTGAGATGAACTCAGAGATCAGGAAGACATTTCTCAGAAATGTTCTTTCTCGTTTTTATCTGGGGATATTTCCTTTGGCTGTATACTCCTCCAAGTGATCCGAAATATCGGTTCTCAGATTCAATCAAAAGTGGACTAGCAAACAGCTCTATGAAACACAGATGTAACTCAGTGAGTTGAATTAACACATGACAAAGCAGTTTCTCAGAAAGCTTCTTTCTTCTTTTTATCTGAGGATATTTCCTTTGTCACCTAAAGCTTCTTTGGGTAAAGAAATCTCCCACTGCAGCTTTCAAGAACACTGTGTTAGCAAACTGATCAATGAACAGAGAAGTGTAACTCTGTGAGTTGCATTCACACTTCACTATGCAGTTTCTCAGAATGCTTCTTTTTAGTTTTTATCTGAAGATATTTCCTTTTCCTCTGTTGCCGTCAATGCGGTCTCAAATATCACTTAGCAGATTCCACGAGACGAGTGTTAGAAAACAGCTACATGAACAGAAAGGTGGAACTCTGTGAGATGAATTAACAGGTCACTTAGAAGTTTCTCATAATGCTTCCTTTCAGTTTTTATCTGAAGATCTTTTCTTTGTCACTGTAGCCCTCAATGCGCTCTCAAATATCACTTTGCAGATTCCATGAGAAGAGTGTTAGCAAATTGCTACGTGAATAGAAATTTGGAACTCTGTTAGATGAATGCTCGAGTCACATAGAAGTTTCTCAGAATGCTGCCTTTCAGTTTTTATGTGAAGATATTACCTTTATCACTGTAGCCCTCAATGTGCTCCGAAATATCAGTTTCCAGATTCCACGAGAAGAGTGTTAGCAAATAGCTATATGAACAGAAAGATGGAACTCTGTGAGGTGAATGCACGGGTAACACAGAGTTTGTCAGAACGCTTCCATTCAGTTTTTATCTGAAGATATTTCCTTTTGACTGTAGTCGTCAATGAGCTCCCAAATATCACTTATTGCTCCCAAATATCACCTCAATGTGCTCCAAAATATCACTTTGCAGATTCCACGAGAAGAGTGTTATCAAACAGCTACATGGACAGAAAGGTAGAACTCTGTGAGATGAACTCACAGAGCATAAAACATTTCTCAGGAATCTTCTTTCTCTTTTTTATCTGGGGATATTTCCTTTGGCTGTATACTCCTCCAAGAGATCCAATATATTGGCTCTGAGATTTCAACCACAACTGGACTAGCAAACAGCTCTATGAAACACAGCTGTAACTCAGTGAGTTGAATTCACACATCACAAAGCAGTTCCTCAGAAAGCTTCTTTCTACTTTTTGTCTCAGGATATTTCCCTTGTCACTGTAAGCTTCATTGGGTAAAGAAATATCCCACTGCAGATTTCAAGAAAACTGTGTTAGCACACTGATCAATGAACAGAAAATTGTAACCCTGTGAGTTGCATTCACACGTCACAATGCAGTTTCTCAGAATGCTTCTTTTCACTTTTTATCTGAAGATATTTCCTTTTTCACTGTAGCCGTCAATGTGGTCCCAAATATCACTTAGCAGACTCCACGAGAAGAGTGTTAGCAAACAGCTACATTAACAGAAATGTGTAACTCCGTGAGATGAACTCAGAGATCACAAAGACATTTCTCAGAAATCTTCTTTCTCGTTTTTATCTGTGGATATTTCCTCTGGCTGTATACTCCTCCAAGCGATCCGAAATACCTGTTCCCAGATTCAACAAAACTGGACTAGCAAACAGCTTCATGAAATACAGCTGTAGTTCAGTGAGTTGAATTCACACATCACAAAGCAGTTTCTCAGAAAGCTTCTTTCTACTTTTTATCTGAGGATATTTCCATTGTCACCGTTAGCTTCATTAGGTAAGGAAATATCCCCCTGTAGACTTCAAGAAACCTGTGTTAGAAAACTGATCAATGAATAGAAAAGTATAACTCTGTGAGTTGCATTCACACGTCACAATGCAGTTTCTCAGAATGCTTCTTTTCACTTTTTATCTGAAGATATTTCCTTTTTTACTGTAGCCGTCAATGCGGTCCCAAATATCACTTAGCAGACTCCACGAGAAGAGTGTTAGCAAACAGCTACATGAACAGAAAGGTGGAACTCTGTGAGATTAATGCACGCGTAACACAGTGTTTGTCAGAATGCTTCCTTTCCGTTTATATCTGAAGATATTTCCTTCTTCACTGTAGCCGTCAATGGGCTCCCAAATATCACTTAACAGATTCCACGAGAAGAGTGGTAGCAAACAGCTATATGAACAGAAAGGTGGAACTCCATGAGATGAACTCAGAGATCAGATAGACATTTCTCAGAAATCTTCTTGATCCTTTTTACTTGGGGATATTTCCCTTGGCTGTATACTCCTCCAAGCGATCAGAAATATCGGGTGTCATATTCAACAAAAGCTGTAGTAGCAAACAGCTCCATGAAATGCAGCTGTAACTCAGTGAATTGAAATCACACATCACAAAGCAGTTTCTCAGAAAATTTCTTTCTTCTTTTTATCTGAGGATATTTCGTTTGTCACCTTATGCTTCATTGGGCAAAGAAATATCCCACAGCAGATTTGAAGAAAAATGTGTTAGCAAACTGATGAATGTACTGAAAACTGTAACTCTTTGAGTTGCATTCACACGTGACAATGACGTTTCTCAGAACGCTTCTTTTCAGTTTTTAACTGAAGTTATTTCCTTTTTCACTGTAGCCATCAAGGCGCTTCCCAATATCAGTTTGCAGATTCCACGAGAAGAGTGTTAGCAAACAGCTACATGAACAGAAAGGTGGAACTGTGTGAGATGAACTCAGAGATCAGAAAGACATTTCTCAGAAATCTTCTTTCTCGTTTTTATCTGGGGATATTTCCTTTGGCTGTATAGTCCTCCAAGTGATCCGAAATATCGGTTCTCAGATTCAACAAAAACTGCACTAGCACACAGCTCCATTAAATACGGCTGTAACTCAGTGAGTTGAATTCACACATCACAAAGCACTTTCTCAGAAAACTTCTTCCTACTTTTTATCTGAAGATATTTCCTTTGTCAAAGGCAGTTTCATTGAGCAAAGAAATATCCCACTACATATTTCAGTAAAACTGTGTTAGCAAACTGATCAATGAAGAGAAATGTGTAACTGTGTGAGTAGCATTCACACGTCACAATGAAGTTTCTCAGAACGCTTATTTTCTGTTTTTTTTTGAAGATATTTACTTTTTCACTGTATCCCTCAGTGCGTCCCCAAATATCACTTTGCAGATTCCGCGAAGTGCGTTAGCAAAAGCTACATGAACAGAAAGGTGGAACTCTGTGAAATGAACTCAGAGATCAGAAAGACATTTCTGTGAACTCTTCTTTATCGTTTTTATCTGGGGATATTTCCTTTGACTCTATACTCCTCCAAGCGATCCGAAATATCAGTTCTCAGATTCAACAAAAACTGGACTAGCAAACAGCTATATGAGACACAGTTGTAACTCAGTGAGTTGAATTCACACATCACAAAGCAGTTTCTCAGAAAGCTTCTTTCTACTTTTTATCTGAAGATATTTCCTTTGTCTCCGTAAATATCATTGGACAAAGAAATATGCCACTGCAGATTTTAAGAAAACTGTGTTAGCAAACAGATCAATGAACAGAAAAGTGTAACTCTGTGAGTTGCATTCACACGTCACAATGCAGTTTCTCAGAATGCCTCTTTACAGTTTTTCTCTGAAGATACTTCCTTTTTCACTGTGGCCGTCAATGCGCTCCCAAATATCACTTAACAGATTCCACGAGAAGAGTGTTAGATAACAGCTACATGAACAGAAAAGTGGAACTCTGTGAGATGCATGCAAAGGTCACATAGAAGTTTCTCAGAACGCTTCTTTTCAGCTGTCTCCTTTTTCACTGTATCCCACAATGCACCTCCCAAAAAAGTTGTAGATTCCACGAAAACAGTGTTAGCAAAAGCTACATGAACAAAACGCTGGAACTCTGTGAGATGATCTCAGAGATCAGAAAGACATTTCTCAGAAATCTTCTTTCTCGTTTTAATCTGGGGATATTACCTATGGCTGTATATTCCTCCAAGCAATCCAAAATATTGGGTCTCACATTCAACAAAAGCTGGAGTAGCAAACAGCTCCATGAAATACAGCTGTTACTCAGTGGGTGAATTCACACATCAGAAAGCAGTTTCACAAAAGCTTTTTTCTACTTTTTATCTGAAGATATTTCATTTGTCACCGTAAGATTCATTGCGCAAAGAAATCTCCCACTGCAGATTTCAAGAAAACTGTGTTAGCAAACTGATCAATGAACAGAAATGTGCAACTCTGTGAGTTGCATTCACACGTCAAAATGCAGTTTCTCAGAATGCTTCTTTCAGTTTTTATCTGAAGATATTTCCTTTTTCACTGTAGCCATCAAAGCGTTCCCAAATATCACTTACCAGATTCCACGGGAAGAGTGTTAGCAAACAGCTACATGAACAGAAAGGTGGAACTGTGTGAGATGAATGCACAGGTCACATAGAAGTTTCTCAGAACACTTCCTTTCAGTTTTTATCTGAAGATATTTCCTTTTTCACTGCAGCCTTCAGTGTTCTCCGAAATATCACTTTGCAGATTCCACAAGAAGAGTGTTAGGAAACAGCTACATGAACAGGAATGTGGAACTCTGTGAGATGAACTCAGAGATCAGAGAGACATTTCTCAGAATTCTTCTTTCTCATTTTTATCTGGGGATATTTCCTTTGGCTGTATACTCCTCCAAGTGATCCGAAATATTGGTTCTCAGTTTCAACAAAAACTGGACTAGCAAACAGCTCTGTGAAATACAGCTGTAATTCCGTGAGTAGAATTCACACATAACAAAGCAGTTTCTTAAAAAACTTTTTTCTACTTTTTATCTGAAGATAATTCCTTAGTCACTGTCAGCTTCATTGCGCAAATAAATATCCCACTGCAGATTTCAAGAAAACTGTGTTAGTAAACTGATCAATGAACAGAAAAGTGTAACTCTTTGAATTGCATTCACACGTCACAATGCAGTTTCTCAGAATGCTTCTTTTTATTTTTTATCTGAAGATATTTCCTTTGTCACTGTAGCCATCAAGGTGCTCCCAAATAACACTTAGCAGATTCCATGGGAAGAGTGTTAGCAAACAGTTACATGAGCAGAAAGGTGGAACTCTGTGAGATTAATGCACAGGTCACATAGATGTTTCTCAGAATGCTTCCTTTCAGTTTTTATCTGAAGATATTTCCTTTTTCACTGTAGCCCTGAATGCGCTGCCACATATCACTTTGCAGATTCCACGAGAAGAGTGTTAGCAAACAGCTGCATGAACAGAAAGGTGGAACTCTGTGAGATGAACTCAGAGATCAGAACGTTATTCCTCAGAAATCTTCTTTCTTTTTTTATCTGGGGATATTTCCTTTGGCTGTATAGTAGTGAAAGGGATCCAAAATATCAGTTCTCACATCCAACAAAAACTGGACTAGCAAACAGCTCAATGAAATACAGCTCTAAATCTTTGGTTGAATTCGCACATCACTAAGCAGTTTCTGAGTAAGTTTCTTTCTACTTTTTATCTGAAGATATTTCCTTTGTAAGCTTCATTGGACAAAGAAATATCTTACTGCAGATTTCAAGAAAACTATGTTAGCAAACTAATCAATGAACAGAAAAGTGTAACTCTGTGAGATGCATTCACATGCCACAGTGCAGTTCCTCAAAACTCTTCTTTTCAGTTTTTATCTGCAGATATTTCCTTTTTCACTGTAGCCGTCTATGCGTTCCCAAATGTCACTTAGCAGATTCCAGGAGAAGAGTGTTAGCAAACAACTAAATGAAAGGAAAGGTGGAACTCTGTGAGATGAACTCAGAAATCAGAAAGACATTTCTCAGCAATCTTCCATCTCATTTTTATCTGGGGATATTTCCTTTGGCTGTATACTCCTGTAAGCGATCAAAAATATCGGTTCTCAGATTCATCAAAAACTGGACTAGCAAACAGCTCTATGAAATACAGCTGTAACTCAGTGGGTTGAATTCACTAGTCACAAAGAAGTTTCTCAGAAAGTTTCTTTCTACTTTTTATCTGAAGATATGTCCTTTGTCACCGTCAGCTTCATTGGGCAAAGAAATATCCAACTGCAGATTTTAAGAAAACTGTGTTAGTCAACTGATCATTGAAAGAAAAGTGTAACTGTGTGCGTTGCATTCACACGTCATAATGCAGTTTCTCAGAACGCTTCTTTTCAGTTTTTTTCTGAAGATATTTCTTTTTTCACTGTATCCTTCAATGTGCTCCCAAATATCACTTAGCACATTCCAGGAGAAGAGTGTTAGCAAACAACTACGTGAACAGAATGGCGGAACTCTGTGAGATGAATGCACAGGTCAAATAGAAGTTTCTCAGAACGCTTCCTTTCAGTTTTTATCTGAAGATATTTCCTTTTCACTGTAGCCGTCAATGCGCTCCAAAATATCAATTAGCAGATTCCACGAGAAGAGTGTTAGCAAACAGCTCCATGAACAGAAAGGTGGAACTGTGTGAGATGAACTTAGAGTTCAGAAAGACACATCTCAGAAATCTTCTTTCTCGTTTTTATCTGGGGATATTTCCTTTGGCTGTATATTCCTCCAAGCTATCCGAAACATCCGTTCTCAGATTCAACAAAAAGTGGACGAGCTAACAGCTCCATGAAATACAGCTGTAACACAGTGACTTGAATTCACACATCACAAAGCAGTTTCTCAGAAAGCCTCTTTCTCATTTTTATCTGAAGATATTTACTTTGTTACCATAAGCTTCATTGGGAAGGAAATCTCCCGCTGCAGATTTCAAGAAAACTGTGTTAGCAAACTAATCAATGAACAGAAAAGTGTAACTCTGTGAGTTGCATTCACACGTCACAATGCAGTTTCTCAGAACGCTTCCCTTCAGTTTTTATCTGAAGATATTTCCTTTTTCACTGAGGCCCTCCATGTGCTCCCAAATATCACTTAGCAGATTCCACGAGAAGAGTGTTAGCAAACAGCTACATGAATAGAAAGGTTGAACTCTGTGAGATGAATGCACAGGTCACACAGAAGTTTTTGGAACGCTTCCTTTAAGTTTTTATCTGAAGATATATCCTTTTTCACTGTGGCCCTCAGTGGGCTCCCAAATATCACTTAGCAGATTCCACGAGAAGAGTGTTAGCAAACACCTACATGAATAGAAAGGTGGAAATCTGTGAGATGAATGCACAGGTCACATAGAAGTTTCTCAGAAGGAGTCTTTTAAGTTTTTATCTGAAGATATCTTCTTTTTCAGTGTATCCCTCAATGCATCCCCAAATATCACTTTGTAGATTCCACGAGTAGGGTGTTAGCAAAAGCTACATGAACAGAAAGGTGGAACTCTGTGAGATGAACTCAGAGATCAGTAAGACCTTTCTCAGAAATCTTCTTTCTTGTTTTTATCTGGGGATATTTCCTTTGGCTGTTTACTCCTCTGAGCGATCCAAAATATCAGTTTTCAGGTTTAACAAAAACTAGTCTACCAAACAGCTCCATAAAATAGAGCTCTAACTCAGTGAGTTGCATTCACACATCACAAAGCAATTGCTCAGAAAGCTTCTTTCTCGTTTTTATCTGAGGACATTTCCCTTTTCACCATCGGCCTGAATGCCCTCTCAAATATCCCATTGCAGATTTCACGGAATTAGTGTTAGCAATCCGCTGAATGAAAGAATGGTGTAACACTGTGAGATGAATTCACACATCACAAAGCAGTTTCTCAGAAAGCTTCTTTCCACTTTTAATCTGAGGATATTGCCTTTGTCACCATAGGCTTCAAACCCATCGAAAATATCCCTTCTCAGTTACCACAGAAGCAGTGCTAACAAACTGCTCCATGAAGAGAATGCTCTAACTCTGTGAGATGAATTCACACATCACCAAGCAGTTTCTCAGAAAGCTTCTTTCTCGTTTTTATCTGAGGATATTTCCTTTATCACAATAGGACACAAGGCGATCAGAAACGTCACTTCTCTGAATTCACAAAAGCACAGGTAACAAACTGTTCCGGATACCATTGGTGTAACTTTGTGAGATGACTTCACACATTACAAAGCAGTTTCTCTGAACGCTTATCTCCAGGTCTTATCTGAAGATATTTCCGTTTTCACAATAACTCTCAAAGTGCTCCTAATATTCCATTGCTGATTCCATGAATACAGTGTTGGTGATCTGCTCCACGGAAAGGACGGTGTTACATTGGGAGATGAATACACACATCATAAAGCAGTTTCTCAGAAAGCTTCTTTCTGATTTGTATCTCTGGATATTTCCTTTGTCAGCACAGGCTGCCAAGGGATCCAAAGTATCCCTTCTCAGATTCCAGGAAATCAGTGCTAGAAAGCTGCTCCTTGAAAGAGAAGTGTAACTCTGTGAGACGAATTCACACAACACCAAGCAGGTTCTGAGAAAGCTTCTTTTCAAATTTTATCTGAGGAGATGTGCTTTTTCACCATGGGCTTCAGTACAATCCAAAGTATCGCTACTGAGATTCCACAGAAGGAGTGCAAACAAACTGCTCCATGAACAGAATGGTGTAACGCTATGAGACGAATTCACACATGACAAAGCAGTTTCTCAGAAACCTTCTTCCAACTTTTTATCTGAGGATATTGCCTTTGCTACCATAGGCTTCAAACCCATCGAAAATATCCCTTCTCAGATTCCAAAGGAGCAGTGCTAACCAACTGCTCCATGAAGCTATGGTGTAAGTCTGTGAGATGAATTCAGAGATCACAAAGCAGTTTCTCAGAAAGCTTCTTTCTCATTTTTATCTGAGGATATCTCCTTTGTCACAATAGTATACAAGGCGATCAGAAACGTCCCTTCTCCGAATTCACAGAAGCACAGGTAACAAACTGCTCCGGATACCATTGGTGTAACTCCATGAGATGAATTCACACATCACAAAGCAGTTTCTCAGAAAGCTTCTTTCACGTTTCTATCTGAGGACATTTCCTTTTTCACTATCGGCCTCAATGCCCTCCAGAAACTCCCATTGCAGTTTCTCGAGAAGAGTGTCAGCAAACTTCACAATGAAAGAATGATGTAGCGCTGGGAGGGGAATTCACATATCACAAAGAAATGACTCCGAAGGCTTCTCTCCAGTTTTCACTGGAGGATATTTCCTTTTTCACCATGGGCTTCAATGCCATCTGAACTCTCCATTCTCGGATTCCACAGAAGAAGTGCTCATAAACTGCTCCTTGTACAGAATGGTGGAAATCTGTGAGGTGAATTCACACATCACAGAGCAGTTTCGTAGAAAGTTTCTTTCTAGCTTTTCTGTGGGAATATTTCCATTTTCACCTTTGATCTAAAAGCCATCCAAGATGTCCCTTCTCAGATTCCACGAAATCAGTGCTAGCAAGCTGCGACATGAAAGAGTGGTGGAACTCGGAGGGATGAATTCACACATCACAATGCAATTTCTCAGGAAGCTTGTTTCCAGTTTTTATCTGAGGATATTTCCCCGGCCGTGATAGGATTCAAAGCGAATAGAAATGTCCCTTGTCAGATTCCACAGAAACCAGTGCCAGCAAAGGGCTTCATGAAAGATTTGTGTGACTCTGTGAGATGAATTCACACATCACCCAGCAGTTTCTCAGAAAGCTTCTTTCTGGTTTTTATCTCTGGATGTTTCCTTTGTCAGCACAGGCTGCCAAAGGATCCAAAATATCCCTTCTCAGATTCCAGGAAATCAGTGCTAGCAAGCTGCTCCATGAAAGAGAAGTGTAACTCTGTGAGACAAATTCACACAACACCAAGCAGGTTCTGAGAAAGCTTTTTTTCAAATTTTATCTGAGGATATTTACTTTTTCACCATGGACTTGAGCACAATCCAAAGTATCGCTACTGAGATTCCACAGAAGGAGTGCAAACAAACTGCTCCATGAGCAGAATGGTGTAACGCTGTGAGATGAATTCACACATGACAACGCAGTTTCTCAGAAAGCTTCTTTATACTTTTTACCTGAGGATATTTCCTTTGTCACCTTAGGCTTCAAACCCATCGAAAATATCCCTTCTCAGATTCCACAGAAGCAGTGCTAACGAACTGCTCCATGAAGAGAATGGTGTAACTCTGTGAGATGAATTCACACATCACAAAGCAGTTTCTCAGAAAGCTTCTTTCTCGTTTTTATCTGAGGATATTTCCTTTGTCAAAATAGGTCACAAGGAGATCAGAAATGTCATTACTCCAAATTCACAGAAGCACAGGTAACAAACTGTTGCGGATACCACTGGTGTAAATCTGTGAGATGAATTCACACATCACAAGGCAGTTTCTCAGAAAGCTTCTTTCACGTTTCTATCTGAGGACATTTCCTTTTTCACCATCGGCCTCAATGCCCTACTGAAATTCCCATTGCAGATTCCACGAGAAGAGTGTCAGCAAACTTCACAAGGAAAGAATGATGTAGTGCTGTGAGAGGAATTCACACATCACAAAGAAATGACTCGGAAGGCTTCTCTCCAGTTTTCATTGGAGGATATTTCCTTTTTCACCATGGGCTTCAATGCCATCTGAACTCTCCACTCTCAGATTCCACAGAAAAAATGCTAATAAACTGCTCCTTCTGGAGAAAGGTATAGATTTGTGAGGTGAATTCACACATCACAGTGCAGTTTCTCAGAAAGCTTCTTTCTAGCTTTTCTATGAGGATATTTCCATTTTCACCGTTGGCCTAAAAGCCATCCAATATATCCCTTCTCAGATTCCGTGAAATCAGCGCTAGCAACCTGCGAAATGAAAGAGTGGTGGAACTCTAAGGGATGAATTCACACATCAGAAAGCACTTTCTCAGAAAGCTTGTTTGTAGTTGTTATCTGAGGATAATTCCCTGCCACAATAGGAGTCAAAGCGATCAGAAATGTCCCTTGTCAGATTTTACAAAAACCAGTGCCAGCAAAGGCTCCATGAAAGGTTTTTGTGACTCTATGAGATGAATTCACACATCACAAAGCAGTTTATCAGAAAGCTTCTTTCTCCTTTTTATCTGAGGACATTTCCCTTTTCACCGTCGGCCTCAATACCCTCCCAAACATCCCATTGCAGATTCCACGATGTTACTGTTAGCAAATTGCTCAGTGAAAGAATGGTGTAACTCTGTGAGATGAATTCACACATCACAAAGCAGTTTCTCCGAACGCTTATCTACAGGTCTTATCTGAGGATATTTCCTTTTTCACCATAACACTCAAAGTGCTCCGAATATCCCATTGCCAATTCCATGAAAACAGAGTTGGTGATCTGCTCCATGGAAAGGACGGTGTTACATTGGGAGATGAATACACACATCATAATGCACTTTCTCAAATAGCTTCTTTCTGGTTTGTATCTCTGGATATTTCCTTTGTCAGCACAGGCTGCCAAGGGATGCAAAATATCCCTTCTCAGATTCCAGGAAATCAGTGCTAGCAAGCTGCTCCATGAAAGAGAAGTGTAACTCGGTTAGACGAATTCACACAACACCAAGCAGGTTCTGAGAAAGCTTCTTTTAAAATTTTTCTGAGGATATTTATTTTTTCACCATGGGCTTCAGTACAATCAAACGTATCGCTACTGAGATTCCACAGAAGGAGTGCAAACAAACTGCTTCATGAACAGAATGGTGTAACGCTGTGAGATGAATTCACACCTGACAAAGCAGTTTCTCAGAAACCTTCTTTCTACTTTTTACCTGAAGATATTTCCTTTGTCATCATAGGCTTCAAACCCATCGAAAATATCCCTTCTCAGATTCCACAGAAGCAGTACTAACAAACTGCTCCATGAAGAGAATGCTGTAACTCTGTGAGATGAATTCGCACATCACAAAGCAGTTTCTCAGAAAGCTTCTTTCTTGTTTTTATTTGAGTATATTTCCTTTGTCACAATATGATACAACACGATCAGAAATGTCACTTCTCTGAAATCACAGAAGCACAGGTAACAAACTGTTCCAGATATCATTGGTGTAACTCTGTGTGATGAGTTCACACATCACAAAGCAGTTTCTCAGAAAGCTTCTTTCACGTTTCTATCTGAGGACATTTCCTTTTTCACCATCAGCCTCAATGCCCTCCTGAAACTCCCATTGCAGATTCCACGAGAAGAGTGTCAGCCTACTTCACAATGAATGAATGATGTAGTGCTGTGTGGGGAATCACATATCACAAAGAAATTACTCCAAAGGCTTCTCTCCAGTTTTCATTGGAGGATATTTCCTTTTTCAGCATGGGCTTCAATACCATCTGAACTCTCCATTCTCAGATTCCACAGAAGAAGTGCTAATAAACTGCTCCATATTCGGAATGGTGTAAATCTGTGAGGAGAATTCACCCATGACACAGCAGTTTCTCCAAACGCTTATCTCCATGCCTTATTTTAGGATATTTCTGTTTTCACCATAACACTCAATGTGCTCGGAATAGCACATTGCCAATTTCATGAAAAAAAAAAAAAAAAAAAAAGTGTTGGTAATCTGTTCCATGAAAAGGACGGTGTTACATTTTGAGATGAATACACACATCATAAGGCAGTTTCTTAGAAAGCTTCTTTCTAGTTTTTATCTCAGGATATTACCTTTGTCACCAAAGGCTGCAAAGCGATCCAAAATATCCCTTCTCAGATTCCACAAAATCAGTGCTAGCAAGCTGCTCCATGAAAGAGTAGTGTAACTCTCTGAGATGAAGTCACACAACACCAAGCAGTTTCTGAGACAGCTTCTTTTCATATTTTATCTGAGGATATTTGTCTTTTCCCCATGGGCTTCAATAGAATCCAAAGTATCACTACTCAGTTTCCACAGAAGCAATGCTAACACACTGATCCATGAAGAGAAAGGTGTAACACTGTGAGATGAATTCACACATCACAAAGGAGTTTCTCAGTAAGCTCCTTTTAAAATATTATCAGAGGATTTTTCCCTTTTCAGCATCGGCCTCAATGCCCTACTGAATATCCCATTGCAGATTCCATGAAAATAGTGTAAGCAAAGTGCTCTTTGAACTCTGTGAGATGAATTCTTACATCACAAAGCAGTTTCTCCAAACGCTTCTCTCCAGATCTTATTTGAGGATATTTAATTTTTCACCATATCACTCAAGGCACTTGGAATATCCCATTGTGGGTTCCATGAAAACAATGTTAGCACACTGCTCCTTGAAAAGATCTGTGGTACATTGTGAGATGCATACACACATCACAAAGCAGTTTCTCAGAAAGTTTCTTTCTAGTTTATAAATGAGGATATTTCCTTTGTCACCTTCGGCTTCAACGTGATTCAAAATATCCCTTCTCATATTCCCCAAAATCAGTGCTAGCAAGGTGCTCCATGAAAGAGAAGTGTAACTCTGTGAGACGAATTCACACAAAACCAAGCAGTTTCTCAGAAATCTTCTTTTCAAATTTTATCAGAGGATATTTCCTTTTTCACCATGGACTTCAATGCAATCCAAAGCATTTCTGCTCAGCTTCCACAGAATCAGTGCTAACAAACTGCTCCATGAATAAAATGGTGTAACGCTGTGAGATGAATTCATACATCTGAAGCAGTTTCTCAGAAAGTTTCTTTCTCGTTTTCATCTGAGGACATTTCCCTTTTCACCGTCGGCCTCAATGCCCTCCCAAATATCCCATTCCAGATCCCAGGATATTAGTGTTAGCAAACTGCTCAATGAAAGATTGGTGTAACTCTGTGAGATGAATTCACACATCACAAAGCAGTTTCTCTGAACGCTTGTCTTCAGTTCTTATCTGAGGATATTTCCTTTTTCACCTAACACTCAATGTGCTCTGAATATCCCATTGCCGATTCCAGAAAACATGGTTATTAATCTGCTGCAAGAAAAGGACGGTGTTACATTGTGAGATGAATACACACATCACAAAGTAGTTTCTCAGAAAGCTTCTTTCGAGTTTTTACCTGAGGACATTTCCTTTTTCACTATCGGTCTCAATGCCCTCCCAAATATCCCATTGCAGATCCCATGAAAAACATGTTCGCAAACTGCTCAATGAAAGAATGGTGTAACTCTTTGAGATGAATTCACACATCACAAAGCAGTTTCTCCGAACTCTTCTCTCCAGTTCTTCTCTGAGGATATATATATTTTTTTTTCACCGTAACACTCAATGCGCTAGGAATATCCCATTGCCGATTCCAGGAAAACAGGGTTATTCATCTGTTTCATGAAAAGGACTGTGTTACATTGTGAGATGAACACACACATCACGAAGTAGTTTCTCAGAAAGCTTCTTTCTAGTTCTTATCTGAGGATACTTCCTTTGTCACCATAGGCTTCAAACCGATCTAAAATATCCCTTCTCAGATTTCACAGAGGCAGTATTAACAAACTGCTCCATGAATAGAATGGTGTAGCTCTGTGAGATGAATTCACACATCACAAAGCAGTTTCTCAGAAAGCTTCTTTCTAGTTTTTATCTGAGGATACTTCCTTTTTCACCATGGGATTCCTATCAATCCAAACTATTCCTTCTCGTATTCCACAAAAGCAGTACTAACAAACTGCTCCATGAACAGAATGGTGTAAATTCTGTGAGGTGAATTCACATATCACAGAGCAGTTTCTCGGAAAGCTTCTTTCTGATTTTTTCTGAGGATATTTCCTTTGTCATGATAGGATTCAACGAGATCAGAAATGTCACTTCTCAGAATCCACAGAAGTACAGGTAACAAACTCTTCTGGATAACACTGTTGTAACACTGTGAGGTGAATTCACACGTCACAAACCAGTTTCTCAGGAAGCTTCTTTCACGTTTCTATCTGAAGACATTTCCTTTTTCACCATCGGCCTCAATGCCCTCCCGAATTTCTCATTGCAGATTCCATGAGAATAGTGTCAGCAAACTGCACAATGAAAGAATGATGTAATGCTGTGCGGGGAATTCACACATCAAAAAGAAATTTCTCCAAAGGTTTATCTATTAAAGGTTTTAATTAGAGGATATTTCCTTTTTCACAATGGGCTTCAAAGCAATCTAAAGTATCCATTCTCAGATTCCACAGAAGTGCTAATAAACTGCTCCATGTACAGAATGGTGTAAATCTGTGAGGTGAATTCACACATCACAGAGCAGTTTCTCAGAAAGCTTCTTTGTGTCTTTTATATGAGAATATTTCCATTTTCACCACTGAATTAAAATCGATCCAATATGTCCCTTCTCAGATTCCAGAAAATCAGCGCTCGCAAGCTGCGCATGAAAGAGTGCTGGAACTCTGAGGGATGAATTCACATATCACAAAGCACTTTCTCAGGAAGCTTGTTTCCAGTTTTTTCTGAGGATATTTCCTTTGCCACGATAGGATTCAAAGCGATCAGAAATGTCCCTTGTCAGATTCCACAAAAATAGTGCTAGCAAAAGGCTCCATGAAAGATTTTTGTAACTCTGTGAGATGAATTGACACATCAGAAAGCAGTTTGTCAGAAAGCTTATTTTAAGTTTCTATCTGAGGACTTTTTCCTTTTCACCATCGGCCTCGATGCCCTCCCGAATATCCCATTGCAGATTCCACGAAAATAGTGTTAACAAACCGCTCAATGAAAGAATGGTGTAACTCTGTGAGATGAGTTCACACATCACAAAGTAGTTTCTCCAAACGTTTCTCTCCAGTTCTTATCTGAAGATATTTCCTTGTTCACCATAACACTCAATGTGCTCGGATTATCCCATTGCCGATTCCATGAAAACAGTGTTGGTAATCTGCTCCATGAAAAGGACGGTGTTACATTGTGAGATGAATACACACATCACTAAACAGTGTCTCAGAAACTTCTTTCTAGTTTTTATCTGAGGATATTTCCTTTGTCACCATATGCTTCAAAGAGATCCAAAATATCAATTCCCAGATTCCACAAAATCAGTACCAGCAAACTCCTCCATGAAAGAGTAGTGTGACTCTGTGAGATGTATTCACAAAACACAAAGCAGTTTCCCAGAAAGCTTCTTTTCAACTTTTATCTGAGGATATTTCCTTTTTCACCTTAGGCTTCAATGCAATGAAAATATCACTTCTGAGATTCCACAGACGCAGTGCTAAAATACTGCTCAATGGAAGAATAGTGTAACTCTGTGATATGAATTCACACATCACTAGTTAGTTTCTCTGAAATTTTCTTTCTAGTTTTTATCTGAGGATACTTCCTTTTTCATCATTTTCCTTGCAATCCAAACTATCCCTTCTCGGATTCCACAGAAGCAGTGTTAAGATACTTCTCCATGAACAGCATGGTGTAAATTCTGTGAAGTGAATTCCCACATCACAGAGCAGTTTCTTAGAAAGCTTCTTTGTAGTTTTTTTGTTTGTTTGTTTGTTTTGAGACGGAGTCTTGCTCTGTTGCCCAGGCTGGAGTGCAGTGGCCGGATCTCAGCTCACTGCAAGCTCCGCCTTGCTTCTTTGTAGTTTTTACCTGAGGATATATCTTTTATCTCTATAGACTTCAAAGCGATCCAAAATATCCCTTTTCAGATTCCACAAAAACAGTGTTAGCAGGTGGTTCCATGAAAGAGTAGTGTACCTCTGACAGATGAATTCACACATCACAAAGCAGTTTCTCAGAAGGCTTCTTTCACGTTTTTATCTGAGGACATTTCCTTTTTCACCATCGGCCTCAATTCCCTCCCGGAAGTCCCTTTGCAGATTCCATGAGAGTAGTGACAGCATACTGCACAATGAAAGAAGGATGTAACTCTGTGAGGTGAATTCACACATCACAAAGAAATTTCTCCAAAGGTTTCTCTCCATTTTTAATTTGAGGATATTTCCTTTTTCACAATGGGCTTCAATGAAATCTAAACTCTCCATTCTCAGATTCCACAGAAGAAGTGCTAATAAACTGCTCCATGTACAGAATGGTGTAAATCTGTGAGGTGAATTCACACATCACAGAGCAGTTTCTCAGAAAGCTTCTTTCTAGCTTTTATATGAGGATATTTCCCTTTTCACTATTGGCTTCAAAGTGATCCAATATGTCCCTTCTCAGATTCCACAAAATCAGTGCTAACAACCTGCACCATGAAATAGTAATGTAACTCTGAGGGATGAATTCACACACAACAAAACAATTTCTCAGGAAGCTTCTGTCTAGTTTTTCTCTGAGGATTTTTCCTTTGTCACGATAATATTCAAAGCGATCAGATATGTCCCCTCTCAGATTCCAGAAAAACAGTGCTAGCAATGGGCTCCATGAAAGATTTGTGTGACTCTGTGAGATAAATTCACACATCACAAAGCAGTTTCTCAGAAAGCTTCTTTTAAGTTTCTACCTGAGGACTTTTCCCTTTTCACCATTGGCCTCAATGCCCTCCTGAATATCCCATTGCAGATTCCACGAAAATAGTGTTAGCAAACTACTCAATGAAAGAATGGTGTAGCTTTGTGAGATGAATGCACACATCACAAAGCAGTTTCTCAGAAAGCTTCTCTCCAGGTCTTATCTGAGGATATTTCCTTTTTCATCATAACACTCAATGTGCTCAGAATATCCCATTGCCGATTCCGTGAAAAGAGTGTTAGTCATCTGCTCCTTGAAAAGGATGTTGTTACATTGTGAGATGAATACACACATCAGAAATCAGTTTCTCAGAAAGCTTCTTTCTAATTTTTCTCTGAGGATATTTCCCTTGTCACCATAGACTTCAAAGCGATCCAAAATATCCCTTCTCAGATTCCACAAAAACAGTGCTAGCAGGCTGCTCCATGAAAGAGTAGTGTAACTCTGAGAGTGAATTCACACATCAGAAATCAGTTTCTCAGAAAGCTTCTTTCTATTTTTTCTCTGAGGATATTTCCTTTGTCACGATAGGATTCAAAGAGATCAGAAATGTCACTTCTCCCAGTCCACTGAAGTCCAGCTAACAAACTGCTCTGGTAACATCGGTGTAACTCTGTGAGATGAATTCACACATCAGAAGCCAGTTTCTTAGAAAGGTTCTTTCACGTTTTTATCTGAGAACATTTCCTTTTTCACCATGGGCCTCAATGGCCTCCCAAATGTCTCATTGCAGATTTCAGGAGAATAGTGTTAGCAAACTGCTCAATGAAAGAATGATGTCACTCTGTGAGGTGAATTCACACATCGAAAAGAATTTTCTCTGAAGTCTTCTCTTCAGTTTTTATTTGAGGATATTTCCTTTTTCACTATGGGCTTCAATGCAACCTAAAGTATCCCTTCTCAGATTCCACAGAAGAAGTGCTAATAAACTGCTGCATGAACAGAATGATGTAACTCTGTGAGATGAATTCACACATCAGAGAGCAGTTTCTTTCCTCAATAATTAAAATTTGAACTACTATATGACTAGCAATCACATCTCTGGGTATATATCCAAAGGAAATGTAATCAGTATTCTGATGAGACATCCATGCCCATTGCATCATTATCCACAATAGTCAAGATACGAAATTGGCTTAAATGTACATCAGTGGATGAATGTATAAAGAAAATATGGTATACTATACAGTGGATGAACCTAAGGAAATTATGGTAAATGAAATAAACCACTCAAAGAAAGACAAACATAGCATGACCTCATTTATATATGAAATCTAATAAAGTCAAACTCATAGAAACTGACAGTAGAATCATGGTTGCTAGGTGCTGAAAGAAGAGCGGAAATGAAAAGAGGTGGTCAACTGGTATGAAGTTTCAGTTAGAGAGGATATTTAAGTTCTGCAGATCTATTGTATAGCATGATGATGATAGTTAATAATAATGTATTATATAATGAAAAATGCTAAGAGAGTAGATCTTATATACTCTCAATATGAAAAAATATAACCCTGTGAAGTAATGAACATATTTATTAATTGGTTGTGGCAAACATTTGGCAATGTATATGTGTATCAAACATCACTTTTACATGATTAATAGATGTGATTTTACATGTAAAGCTGGCTATAAAACAACAAAGGCAAACATTATCTCACTTACATGTGAATTTTTTAAGCCAAATTTATCAAAGACAGTAGAATGGTGATTTCTAGAGGTTGGGGTTAGAAAAAATAGAGACATGTTGGTCAAAGAGAACAAAGTCTGGATTTCGTGGGATGAATAATTCTGGAGATCTAATGTGCAGCATGCTAACCATACTTAATTCTGTATTGTAAACTTGAAAGATGCTCAGAAAGTTGACCTTAAGTGTTTTCATCAAACACAAAAAGAAAATCTTAACTCTGTGAGTTGATGAATACCTTAGTTTACTTGATTGTGGTACTCTTTTCATTACGTGTGTGTGTGTGTGTATATATATATATATCAAAATGTCACTTTGTGTACCTTAAATATGCACAAGTATTATTTGTCAAGTATACCCGATTAAATCTGGGGCGAAAATAGGAAGTAGAAATCCAGTATGATAAAGAATGACTGTAGACTTTGATAGTGAAACGAGTGGGGAAAATGTGTTCTTTTAAAAGATGAGATGATAAGGCTAATAGTCAGGGGGGCATATAATTTTACTGTGACATAATGAGGAAGATGAATTTTGTTCTCTATCTTCTACACACACGCACATTTGTAGAAATATATATCTGCATGTATATAATATTGACACTATATATATAGAGAGAGAGCATGCAAAGTTTCAAAAATATATAAATATGTGTGTTGGGTGGGGATGAGGAAAGTGCCAATTACTCCCAGCAGAAATAGCAAACTATGTCTTCCAGAGTACATTTGAATAAAATTCCAGAACAATAAATTCATACAAATGGGCTATCTTGATCTTCATAATAAAGAAAGAGATGAGCTAATTTTCTGAAAAAATAAGTTTTTTGATCGTGAGCTTCCGGATACAGCAAACAAAAGCACAGAACATATAGTTAAGTCAAAGTTCAGATAAATAAAATACACACATATATTATATATAATATAACATATATTATGTATTATGTAATATATTACATAATACATAATATATATTTTATGTAACATAATATATTATATATTTTATGTAATATAAAAATATATATTTTGTATTATTATGTATATTCAGTATATAAGTTACACTTGTACTTTTAAAAATGTTGTTTATTTGAATTCAGAATTAACTGAGATGTCCTTTATTTACCAGGAAATTCAAATCCACTTCTGTCCCTAAAACATAAATGTTTTGGTATACTTTTACTGACAAGAATATTAGAATTAACCTGATTTTAATGAAGTTATTCATCATAATCCTTAGGGAAACATTGAAAGTGAATTTGAGGGATTTTTGTTTGTGTGTTTGTTTTTAATATGGTCTATCTTTGCAAGTGACTTTTGCTTTCCATGTTTAATAACCTAAAATAAGGTAGAAGACAAAACACACTCTTTAGTTCATATCATATTTGAAATTGGCAAAAGTAGTTTAGTATAATTATTAAAATGCTGTACTTAGCAAATTTAAACAATAGAAAAAGATTTAATGTTTGGAGCAGAGATTAGTTAAGAAGAATATTTAGAAAAGAGAGAACTGACAGGAAATAGTTATCAGATTAGAGGTCTGAATCATGATAAAGAAAATATGAAAAGCAAAAGATTAAAGAATGGAAGATGGATTAGGAAGTGGTTAGGGATTGGGGTGTACTTTTCCTTAAATCATAAGTATAACAATCGAGTAGTTACTATATCCACGGTTGCTTGAGGGTTTTTACCTATATGTTAAATTTTATGAAATAGTGATAAAAGAAAGAGTATAGCAAAATCAGGATCATGAACATTTTTTATTGAAAATAGAAACTCTTGAAGAATGCTGGAAGATTTATCTTTCATAAGTTTGTAAATAATAAAAAAAAACAGTATAAATTTAGTGAGGGCAGATTGTTGAGAAAGTGTAAGGAAAAAAGTTATTGAGAACGTGAAAATGTCTATTTTTCATCTTAGGAATACCAGGAGCAAGAATATTGAGTGTTCAGGTAAAAGTGATATTTCACTTTAGCTATAAGTAAAAGTCTGTGTAAATAAAAATTTGAGAATATCGAGAAAAGTGTAGAAAAGCACTGTGTAAGGTATAAAAGAATGAAATAGGTACAATATTACTAAATAAAGCAGAAGTCATTAAAAGATAGCGGCAGCAGGATTTTATTGACTGGAGAACTGTTTTCTGAATCACGATTGTGTATCACAGTAAAAAAGTAAAAAATATTCCAAAGCAGAGGCATGTCACATCAAATATCAGGGAAGATATTGCTCATAAAACTTTCAACCTATTTCAAGGGGTCAATGATAAATTTCTTGTTTTGCCAGTCCTGGTGTGCTTATGTTTTTGAATGTGCCTGTGTAGTTTGAAGATCCCTGACACTTATTAAAAAATAAACTCTGGGCCTTCTAAAATGACTTTCTACCCTTTAATAAAACTGGAATTAATTTAAACAGTATTTGAAAAATATGTGTTAGGAATAATTGACAACCCAAATAAGAGTGGAGCTCTGACTTAACCAGCAGTTTACATGAAAGTTAGCAAATAATTTTATTGCACTGAAAGGTCGATATAAATTACCAATGTGATAGGACTGCTATAAAAACCAATGTGATTTGAGATATAATTAGAAGTAAAATATCCAGAAAGATTGAGTGTACCACTGCCAGTGTACTGTCCCAGTAGATTTTATTTTAAATATTATTTTCAACTCTACATTCAACATTTGTACAGGGTTATTGCCTAAATGCAAGTCAAGGATAGGGTGATCAGGATAATGTGGTGATAGAAAGGATTTTTGAAAGGAACACGCATGGGTGGTATAGAAAAAACACTATTCCTGGGGGTTCCTGAGAAAATATTTCCCTTTCACAGTTTGCACAATTGTCATATGTTAATTTTTGCCTGTCATGCCACATCAAGTCTTTGATCCCTTAAAAATTAGTGCAATTGTAACATTACACATTGTACTCAATGTAAGAGATTATTTTAAGAGGCAACCACATTCCCTAAAACATAGGATAAGAAGTATGAAGTGTAATAAATTGGGAAAAATTTACAAAATATTATAAACAAACTCAAATTTTACAGGATAGCTGAAGGAATCACCATATTCTTTAACTGAGTTTGTTTTTAATATTTCTGTGCCCCTTTGGAACATAATTGTACTTAGCTTAGTTTTAAACTTATCCTAATACGCTATTACAATGTACTACAATGTCTTTGAATTAACAAAGTAAAATGGACACTATAGTAAAAAAAAATCTCACATTAGCAATCTGAAACTCTTTTAAAGGGAGATTATTGCACTACCTTTTAGACATGGTATTATATTGTCTACTTTTATTTTATTTATTTATTTATTTATTTTTGAGAAACAGAGAACCGATCTCCGACTAACTGGTCTAGGTCCTTAAAGTACTATATAACACTGAGACAATATCAGATACTGACACCAGCAAAGCATAAGTTGTACTGATGGCTATGAATTAAAAATTGATGTTATGCAGTCAATGGCAACATATGATGTTACATACGCTGATGCACAGTGTTTGAAAACATGCACTTTAGGTTCACAAAGATCTGTGCAAAATCTGGGTTTCGGCTTTGCCTCTTGTAAAGTTTCTGAACCTAAGCAAATTACCTAAATCTACAAGTCTCTGTGGCTAGATATCTAAAAATATAACTTATTTCATAGTTTTGTTGTGGAAGCTTAATAAGATAATATTTGTCAAATACGTAACTGAAAGCAAATGTTATTGTTAAGGTTGCTATTTTAAGGTGCTGAAGATTCCCGTATTTAAAATTCTGTGACAACATACTAACTAAAATTTGAAATTTAAGAGATTTTCCTGGATGAATCTCAAAGTTAATTTTATGCCAAAGAGAGCTATATTTTTGTGAATAATGCATTTAAAACAGCAATAAACACATTTTCTTCAATAAAAATGTCCGAGTTTTTATTCTTAATTTAGGTTGAGTTCATTTTATTAGCATTTCCGAAATATAACACAATGCACTTATAACGTTTTAAATGCATGCATTGATAAATGAATCCCACAATAAAATACTAATGCCCACACTTGTACACATATGTTCAATCTTTCAAAAATACATATTTTGAGGTAGAAAACTGGCTTACACTGTTGAGTAACAAGTAATTTAGTTCAGACAAAACTGAGATAAATTAATTGTATTCATCATGATACTTAATTAGGTATCTCTTAAGTACTGGTGTTTGACAAACACCACTAGGTTTTAATAAAAGCATTTTTTTTTCCTTGAGCATTTTAAAATAAGAAAAGTAGCATGATAAAGTGCTACTCTTATTAATGAATTTATGTTTATCAGAAAGCTGTGCATCTTCTTTGTAAAATGGCAGACAAAATAAAATTTAAAATATTGTAGTTTAAGTGGAAAATTCTAAAAAGAAAAGCTTCAGATGAATAGAGAACTGAGAATAAGCATGAAGAAATATATTGCGTGCTTTAAATATTAAAAATCGAGAAGTCACATGAGTTTTATACTGCTAAATAGGCACAACTGATCTATGAATCAATTGTATTCAAACTGACTTTAATTCAGGTAGCAGTGACACACAGACATTCTTACTTTTCAAATAGAATGCTTCGTAACTAATGAAGGTCAATGTTCACTTTGTCTTCATGCCTACTCTGTAGTTTGAGAACTTTCTTTAAAAAGTTAGAATACGTGATAAATAATATTTCAGCTCTCTATTTTTTGTGCCCTCCAAGCATCCACTTAGGATTGAAGTATGGACAGGAAATAATTATGCTGTCAAAAATATATTCCCTTGCTTTTTATATGTCATATCTTTTTATTTTAGAATTTTGTAATGCCTTTTATTTTCACTTGGCTTATTATCTATCATGCTACATATAACATGTAAATTATACATATTTAAGTGATAAGAGTGTAAAGAAATGGAAATTACTTGGATAGTTACTAGATTTTTGATAGTGGGTTATGTTTTTATATGCTTAAATCATTTATTTTTTTCACAGCATCCAGAGTAAAGGGTAATGTCAAAATTCTTGATTTTTCAGCGATCAACAGATACACGTAAAAGTGAATTTCATTTTTTTCTTTACAATAATCCTCTTCAAAAGTGTAAGATTTGTATATGCCAAATAAATATGGGAAATTTAAAAGAGCAGCTGATTAAAGAAGGTTTCAATACATTTGATTTCATTTTATTTAAAAGATGAAATTACTACCTTAGTAACGTGAAAAGCATCTAAGATTTTTCTACACAATCAAGATTTTTTCATCTTAGCGTTTAATTTGATAACCCTGTTTATATTTGTACTGCTAATCAGAATGGTAAGATGAACTAAAGAGGCAGACATGTAATTAGGAAATCTTTCATTGTGTAAATATTCAGAAATGGGAAAGTGTTCACTCCAGCTCTATTAAGAGTTTCATTTCATAATTCTCAATTGATGGATATGTAGTTCTGACTACATCATGCTTATTCATACAGAATCCAGATAATTAAAAAATTCAGAGAGGCTTTAAAAATTTCAAGATGAGACAGCACAGCACTTTGAGGATAATCAGCTTATTTTAATTTTTTAATGGGGCAGGAGAGAGAGACCCACCAAGTTACTGACATAAGATAAATTGTAGAAGAACAAATTGACTCTAACATTGTCGAAATTCAGAAGAATCTTACATTATCTGATGTTTTTGCCAGTTGGTAATATCTTACCCAAATCCTCAAAAATCACCTCTTACTTCAAGGAATAAAGACCTAGGTCTCTTAATCCAGTACCATGCCTGAAGAACAAGATTTTAGACATAAATAATATACTATGAAAGAATATTATGATCTCATTTTTCTGTGGGATCATATATCATTCATCTTAAATTCCATGGACATATTTCCAACTGATTTTTTTTAATTTTTGTAAGATAATTTAAGATACAAAAGAAGTAAATATTTCATTCTTTAAGGTAATAAGTATAAACATATTTCAAAGAACTTTTTATACTTCAGAGCTTCATTATTTTATGAAAACTTTATCTAAAATCATCATTCTTTATATTTGTAAATTTTCTCAACATTTTATATAACATTGTCTAAACAGATTGAAATCTTAACTAAAGGAGAACATTTAACAATGTTTATGTCTTCAGCATGTGGTAACTATTTTAATATTTCACTTAATCATTACAAATATTCTATAAGTAAAAGCAATAATTCCATTTATAAGTTAAGTATCTCAGATGTTTGATACTTATCCCAGGGACAGAATTAAACTAAATTTTTCTCGGCCGGGCGCAGTGGCTCAAGCCTGTAATCCCAACACTTTGGGAGGCTGAGACAAGCGGATCACGAAGTCAGTTGATAGAGACCATCCTGGCTAACACGGTGAAAACCCGTCTCTACTAAAAAATACAAAAAACTAGGCCGGCGAGGTGGTGGGCGCCTGTAGTCCCAGCTACTCGGGAGGCTGAGGCAGGAGAATGGTGTAAACCCAGGAGGCGGAGCTTGCAGTGAGCTGAGATCCGGCCACTGCACCCCAGCCTGGGCGACAGAGCGAGACTCCGTCTCAAAAAACAAACAAACAAACAAACAAACAAACAAAAAAACTGAATGTTTCTCTGTTTAATGTCTATGTGTCTATATTTTTAAACTATAGTTTCTCAAACTTAATCAAAGATTTTGTATTAAATCTCGGAAATATAAATGGAAATTCCGTGCTTGTATTTAAAGTTGTATTTCTCCATTCTTTCTACATATGTTAGTGTATTACTCATTTATAAGCTCAGTGCTATCTGGAATTGAAACCAGTTCTAAACTTGTAAAGATTTCTGTCATGATGCCTTAGACCTTAGATTAATATCAAGCTATTGTTATTTTTGCTTTCAAGTTTTTACCCAAATTCTTTCCCTAAATTCAACTTGTTGTGGCCAAGGAACTAAGTGGAGTTCCTCATCTCAGCTTATTATCTCTTGGATTTGGATCTAGTTCATCTAAATATGCCTGCTCTTGCCTTAGTTGAATGTCTTGAACCTGAGCCTTCACTTGGTTTAATCTATGATAACTGCCTTCAATATTTGAACCTCTGAAGTTACTCCCAACTATATCAATTGTAAATATGTATTATCTTAGTTATGTTGTAAATTCTATTTCTTTAATTATTTCTATTATCAAAGTGAAATTCTAAGTACTCTTTAGTGTTCTAGTTTTTCTTCTAACTTTTTTCTTCTAATTTTCTCCTCGCTTTAAAATGAAGGTGCAACAGGGTCTACAGGTTTGTATGAGAGTTTGAAGTGAGCAAATTCCATGTATTTTCTCTCCATCTTTTTTGTTAAATAATTTCAAATTTTATCGTAGATTCAGAGAGTACAAGTGTAGGTTTGTTACATGGTTATATTGCATAATCCTGAGGTTTGGAATACAGAGGATCCCATCTCTAAGGTAGTGAGTATAGTACCGAATAGATAGTTTTTCATCCTACACTCTCCTCTCTCCTCCCACTTCTAGTAGTCCTTAGTGTCTATTATTCTCATCTTTGTGTCCATGGGTACTCAATATTTGATTCCCATTAATAAATGAGAGCATTCAGTAATTTTTTTTCTATTCCTGCATTAATTCACTTAAAATAATGGCTTCCAGCCACCACATCCATGTTGCTGCAAAGAACATGATGTCATTCTTGTTATGGTTGCATAGTATTCCATGATGCATGATGCATATGTACCACATTTTCTTTTTCCAATCCCCCATTGATGGGGCACCTAGGTTGACTCCATGTCTTTGCTATTGTGAATAGCATTGTGCTAAATATATGAGTGCATGTGTCTTTTTGGTAGAAAGATTCATTTTCCTTCAGGTATATACCCAGTATTAGGATTGCTGGGTTGAATTGTAATTCTAAGTTCTTGGGAAACCTCCTAAGTGCCATCCACAGTGGCTAAACTAATTTACATTCTACCAATAGTATATAAGTGCTCCCTTTACTCTGCAGCCTCACCAGCATCTGCTATCTTTTGACATTTTTACAATAGCCATTCTGACTGGTGTGTGATAATACCTCACTGTGGCTTTGATTTGCATTTCTCTGAAAATTATGATGATGAATATTTTTATGTGTTTGTTGGCCGTTTGTATGTCTTCTTTAAAGACCTGTTTGTTCATGTCCTTTGCTTATTTTTTTTTAATGTAGTTATATGTTTTTTGCTTGTTCTATTGCATAAGTTGATTATAGATTCTGGATATTAGGCCTTTGGTGCATAGTGCGTGAGTGTTTTCTCCCATTTTGTTGGTTGTCTGTTTACTCTGTTGATAGTTTATTTTGTTGTGCAGACTTTCTTTAGTTTCTTCTTTTTCCTTTAGTCCTACATAATTAAAAAATGCCATACAGAAACAATGCACTTAATTATAATATTATTGCACTGATGCCAGTCCAGGTGAATAAGCCCCTTCATTTTATTCTCTGCTAAGATATAAGTTACTTAAGTAAATCAATCATTGCCAAAATATAAATTATATTACAGATTACCAATATAAATACTAACTTCTTCATAAGACAGTAGAAAAAGTAATTTAATCATGTGTATTCACATACAAAATAAGAGCATTCATGTACAGAATGAAACACAAATGGAATATTTATACTGTTTCTTTCATATTCTTGTCATGTAATTTTACTGTAAGTAGGGCAGTAAATTTTTATATTTATATAATTCAAGTCAGCAAGAATAACTTTCTTATGTACTTATATATTCAGAACTAATATTTTATTCTCCTGAAAGTTTCATATATATCAAATTTTTCAGCATGGTTTTGTGATTCATTGTAGATAGACTGATAATATACATATATGAATATAAGATGTCAAACCCAAGGGTGACACAGAATGGAAATGTTTTAAAAGTTGTGATTTAATTAAATTTTCATTCAGTACAAAACTTATGATAGCATGTTTATTGCTCATTCCATGCCCTGTTGTGCAATGAGACACAAGAGACAATAAATATGGAATTAAATGCCAATAGGTTGCAACTTTGTAAGCACATAAAATGCAAAATGGCACAAAAACTCTTGAGTCCTGTGGATTCCTAATTGTCATCTGTGGCATGCTTTATTCTACATTGCTTAAAGTAACTAATATAACATGAAACCCTAAATACATTGCATCATAGAAAAACTATTTTTTAAATTTGAGATTCTTCAATTTATAACTTATTTTTGACATAGTTTCCCCATTTCTGTGAATTCTAATTCTATTACTCTCACTTTATATAAGCTCCCCAGGAATTGGATAATATACATGACATTTATTTATTTATTTGTTTAGTGATATGAAGTCAAATATTAATACAAACCCTAGTATTTTTATGATTTTCTTTAAACTTTTCTCCCAGGAAATGTAAACATTCTTGAGAATACTGATAAATTGTTTCTAATGATAATCAATAATATATGTTAGAGGGAATATATTATGCTACATTTGAATTAGACAAGATTAATCCCATTGAGATATCAAATTCTAACCTCCATTCCACTTTTTAGCTGTGAATCCTTAGTAATTTTCAGATAGTTCAAGCTTGCATTTGCTGCCCCCTCAGTTTCTCCTGGTACAGCAGATCATTGCCCAGTACATATCTTCACACATTTGGTATACTCATTCAACAAGTTGTCAAGATCCTCCTGCTGCATGTAGACAGCTCGCTATATACTCATGTATCTGTGGTAAGGGAAGAGGTAGCAGAATAGAGTGGAGAGAGCATGGTCAATTTGGGATGTCACACTGATTTATGGGTTGTGCTTCAATTTACGTTTTATTTTTAGTAGCTTTATTGAGATATAAGTCACATACATGTCATCCATTTAAAGTGTACAGATCAACAACTTTTTGTATGTTCACAAAGTTGCACAACTATAACCACAATCAAGTTCAGATCTTTTTCCTCCCCTCATTCTGAGAAACCTATGCCCTTAATCTGTTATCGATTTCCTAGAAACTACCTCTAGCTCAAGGCAACTACTAATAAACTTGTCTATGTTTGATTTTAAGAAAGCCATCTCAACCTTATGAAGTTAAACCCTAAGTCGAGTTTTTCAATTGTTATTTGCAAATATGAGAAGGTCCTTCCTTTTCCTCTTGTGCACCATACTCATTTAAAAACAACCCTTAATTGTGCAATTATCGTGTGTAATATGAATAATGTCTTAGTGTCATAACAAGTTATCAAGCTTCCTGTATTGGTAACATTAGAGTGTAAATGGATGACGGATGGCTAAGAATTACTTTATTGATTTATGGTAACAAGTTAATGCAGATCTTGAATATTTCTTTAGCAATAGACCTTTTTAGGGGAAATTAAAATTAGAAGTTTATTTTTTTGCCTCCTCTCAATTCCATGGACAAGTCATTTCAACAACAATCTTACCTAGATATAAATCTTAATCTTGAATAAGCATTATCTTTTACTTACAGACATCTGTGCTTTTGACTATTTTCTCCCTTTAATCTAATGGGTAGGAAGACATTGTGATTAACCTGTTCATTTTAGGTGGGTGGATTACATACGTCTATCAGAGCAATATTAATTTATTTAGGAAAAAAAAGTTTGGACCTACAATTTTTTTTTTTTTTTTTTTTTTTTTGAGACGGAGTCTCGCTCTGTCGCCCAGCCTGGAGTGCAGTGGCCGGATCTCGGCTCACTGCAAGCTCCGCCTCCCGGGTTTACGCCATTCTCCTGCCTCAGCCTCCCGAGTAGCTGGGACTACAGACGCTCGCCACCTCGCCCGGCTATTTTTTTGTATTTTTTTACTAGAGACGGGGTTTCACCGGGTTAGCCAGGATGGTCTCGATCTCCTGACCTCGTGATCCGCCCGTCTCGGCCTCCCAAAGTGCTGGGATTACAGGCTTGAGCCACCGCGCCCGGCTGGACCTGCAATTTTATCTCCTGCTAGAGCTGCCTTCTTGAAGCTACCACTTAAAGATGATGTGGCTCCATTTAAAGCTGAAGTTCCATGTTAACCAAACTTTCAGGTAACTTCTACTGTTGGACATAGACAGTGAGCACAATCTTTATTAATAGCTATTTCCTTTTTCTTCTTTGCCAACTGGCTTGCTCTGGCATAAATCCATATATTTCTAATAAAATTCTTTGGAAAACAGTCAATAGGTTGCTATGGTCTGAATGTTTCCTGTAATTTTTCTTGGTGCTACAGCTCCAAAATATATTTGCGCCACAAAGGAACAGCTAGTAACAGTTTAACCAAATATTTTACTACTTTGCTACCCTAAAATAAAAGTTGCCACTTTATGAGTTGACAGATTTCCAGCCTGAGATAACCCGAGGCTTTGTTACCTGTTCTCTAACAACCTCAACTACTTCAACCACCTCAATAAGGCAATCACATTTGTTTTTCTTTTGTTGTTGTTGTTTTGTGTTGTTTTTACATTCTGCCATTTACATTACTTGAAAATTATTGAAATTTTGGATGGAGAAGATCCAAAGTATGCTTCTAAAATGTACATGCTGAGATACCTATGTGAATTATAATTTGTAATATTAGGAAGGCAACTGGATATATAAATGTAAAATTCAGAGGAAAGGCATACTTCAAGATAGTTTTGTTGAGTCATAAGCATTTATAAATATGGAGTTTAAGCCAAGAAATTAGTACGCTAAATTTTGTACTTAAAGAACATTGGATAATTGAACATAATTAGAATTGTATGGCATTTATAAGAAACTTAACCCAAACTAAGGGTTCAGAAAAGGTGACATAATAGAAAAATATACTTGGCAGCATAGTGAAAGCTTTTGGCAATTATTCTCCCAACAATCATAAAAGAAAGGACAGAGAAAGATTATGACACATTTGAAGCACATAATTAACGTTCTTAATCTAATGGATATGTTTAAATCTTGACTCTAACAATCAGTGAACATTTTTCAAGTATTTATGAAACATGTAAAAACTTACTATTTAGAACCAAAAGATGAGTCTTTAAAATATTTTAAAACCTTAATATTATACAGATCACTCTGATCATATGCAAATACATTTTATCAATGTATAATTACTATTGTTATTAAGGATGTTGAAAATTATTCTCTTAGGCAGTAAAATAAAAGATCTATCTGAAATGTACTCCTAAAATGAATCCCAGACCATTGTCCCTGCACAATTTCAGAAATATCATGCCCTAAACCTCCTCTATAGATGAAAAAGTAACAATAAAACAGAGCTTCTGGCTAATTATATGTATATATAAATAGTAGCTAGCAATTATTACTCATAATCTTTTAATTAAAAGTGTTGTGAATGTATGCAATTTTTAAAAAACTCTTTTCATTTTTGGAGGCCTGTTATTTAATTCCATCTGGCTTTGTTACATTTAAGTGGCATGTGTAAAAAGTTACTAGAGGAAAATAGGACTCTATCAAGTATGCTTTATCATATAGAAAATCACAATATTTTCTTCAAGTATAATGGCAGTGGAATGAAATTAAATTCATTTTTTTCCTTAAAGGAATAATAGTGTAGTCTAGAAAAATAAGCATAAGCACACTTATGAAAATAGGTTCAAAAAGGTATTCCTTATCCTCCACCCTTTGGTTCACTATCTTCACCATTGGGATCAGTATCACTGTTTTCTCTCTTAAGTTCAAATAAATCATGTACAAGTACTATATTGGTTTGCACTGACTTTTGTTACCTTACTGAGAAAAAGAGCAGCCCTGCTTAATTATCTCAACTTTGCACTGCTGTTATTATTATTATTATTATTATTATTATTATTATTTTATTAGTATTTCTTTACTTGATCCATTCTGGGAAAATAGATTCTTAGCAAATATTTCCCAATATAAACTATTTATCTGCATCTTCACATGTAAAATATTTTTGAAAGGAGATAAAAATATCAGTCCTTATAAAGCTTATATTTTATCTAGGGACAATATTTAAAAATACATGTAGTCCTCATAAAATGGTTCCAAACAAGTTAGCATGAAACTGTGAATTAGAATTCAGAGTAGAGAAAGTTTGTATTGAAAAGATAGGCCTAAATATGTGGATAAATTATGGTCAGTTTTATATATATATTTAACATCATCATGGGATTGTTGACTGAAACACAGTGTTAAAATATATTTAGATGCAACACATGAAATATTTAAAGTGGGAGGAAGAGTGTGGATGCAAAGCAAAATCAAGAATAATGGATAGACCACCTCATAAAAGAAATTGCCTTTTAAATTCCATATATATTGTTAATATGGATTTGTTTTTAGTGTCATATACAGAAAAAAACAAGAGGTAAAGACATGGGGTGGAGGGAATGGTAGAAGTAGGGTACGGATTGTAGACTGTAACCAGAATTTAGGGGACTCTATATATATTCCACTTAGAGATGCAAATGATATCCTGTAATCAAGAAGCCATAGTAAGTTGTGAGTAAAATGAGACTGTGAAAGTCACAATTGTATTTACACCACATGGGAGACAGCATAGATTTAAAAGAGAAAATAAATGAAGAAATTTGGAGACAAACTTGATATGTAAGTTTCCAAAATAAGATGGTGACAGAGAAAAAAGAAAAAAAAATGACATATTGGATATATTAATTAGGTAAAAGAATACACATTGCCAATTTGTTATACATGAATAATGATCTAAGATACTTTTAGTGATCAAAATTGTAGACCTGAAAGTCAGATTCTATTAAATTCTAGTTCCACCTGGCCGGGCGCGGTGGCTCAAGCCTGTAATCCCAGCACTTTGGGAGGCCGAGATGGGCGGATCACGAGGTCAGGAGATCGAGACCATCCTGGCAAACACAGTGAAACCCCGTCTCTACTAAGAAATACAAAAAATAGCCGGGCGAGATGGCGGGCGCCTGTAGTCCCAGCTACTCGGGAGGCTGAGGCCGGAGAATGGCGTGAACCCGGGAGGCGGAGCTTGCAGTGAGCTGAGATCCGGCCACTGCACTCCGGCCTGGGCGACAGAGCGAGACTCCGTCTCAAAAAAAAAAAAAAAAAAAAAAAAAAAAAAAAAAAAAAAAAAAAATTCTAGTTCCACCTAACGATCTTGAGCAAGAAACTTAGCATCTTTATATTTTACTCTTCTTAGCTGTAAATGCATATAATAATAGTATTTTTCAAAGATTCTTATGAGATAAGATAATATTTTAAAGTATTAAGAAAGTCTGTGATTTGTGGTAACTAATGCCTACATGACAAAGCTGTATTTCTACCCTTTCCTACTCTGCTTATCTTTAAGAAACAAGATGCCTGTGAAAAAATTTCCCTTTATAATCAGACCAGCTAAGACTGGTTAGAACCAAGATAGCTGACCAAATGACTTCAAAAAGATCTCAGGCTTCATTTTAATATAATTTCTATGCTTAATTACACTCCCACCAGTGGCATGACATTTGACAATCGCCATGACAACTACCAGAAAAAGCCATGAAAGGAAAAAAAAGAAGGCACCACTTCAATTCTGGGGAGTTGCCCATTTCTGGAAGGACATATTCCTCTCTTCTCTTTTAATGTACAACCCCTTCATTACAAGAACTCTATATTTTAACCCTTCACTGCTCACTAGCCAAGAGGTTGATTTGTGAACCATGTGCTGCTGCTTCCCAATTCCATGGCCACTGAATAAAGCCTTCACTGCTTGACACTCACTTTCAGTTTCCAGTATTGGCACTGATATGACACCAAATAGGGAAAGACCCCATCTTTGGGGAAACCAGCTTTGTCAGTAACAGTAACAATAACTGTAACTTGATTACATTAACACAAAATGTGTTTATCACATCACATTAATCCTTAGCATATGGATAGGAATTGATCCTCTTACTGCATTTCACTTTCATTTACCTAAATTAGGTTCATTTCCGCTAGTTGGACTCTTGCACTTAAAATTTAGTGATTTTTCTAAAGTTCTTAAATCGTTAATATGAAGGTCTATTTTTCACTAAACATTTAAACATTTCCTTTTAAACCTAAACAATGATGTGTGCTCACCTTAAATTTTATTCTGGCAAACTAAGTTTTATTCTGGCAAACTACCAAAAAAGATGGAAAAGAAATAAGAAATCGATGTCAAAAGTGGCATATTGAGTGCACACCTCTTATAAAATAAATGTATAAATTAATTATCCTGTGTTGTCTATTTAATCCAAGAATGATATTAAATGATTAAAAAATTATTACTAAAATAGGGGTTCCAAGCAAGATGGCGGACTAGGAACAGCTCCCGTCTGCAGCTCCCAGTGAGACCAACGCAGAAGATGGGTGATTTCTGCATTTCCAACTGAGGTACCTGGTTCATCTCATTGGCACTAGTTAGACAGTGGGTGCAGACCACAGAGGGTGAGCAGAAGCAGAATGCAGCATTGCCTCAACCAGGAAGCTCAAGGGGTCGGGGAACTCCCTCCTCTAGCCAAGAGAAGTGGTGAGAGACTGTGCTGTGAGGGACAGTGCTATCCGACCCATATACTACGCTTTTCCTGCGGTTTTTGCAATCCGCAGACCAGGAGATTCCCTTGGGTGCCTACACTACTAGGGCCCTTGGTTTCAAGCACAAAACTGGGCAACCCTTTGGGCAGACCCCAGCACAGCAGTCTGAAGTCGACCTGAGAGACTGGAGCTTGGTCGGGGGAGGGGCATCCACCATTACTGAGGCTTGAGTAGGTGTTTTTTTCCCTCACAGTGTAAACCAAGTCACAGGGAAGTTCAAACCGGGGTAGTCCAACACAGCACACCAAAGCCTCTGTAGCCAGACTACCTCTCGAGATTCCTCCTCTTTAGGCAAGGCATCTCTGAAAGAAAAGCAGCAGCCCCAGTCAGGGGAAACTCCCATTTCCCTGGGATACAGTACCTGGGGGAAGGGGTGGCTGTGGGTACAGCTTCAGCAGATTTAAACATTCCTGCCTACCAGCACTGAAGAGAGCAGTGGATCTCCCAGCACAGTATTCGAGCTCTGCTAAGGGACAAAGTGTCTCCTTAAGTGGGTCCCTGACCACTGTGCCTCCTGACTGGGAGACACCTCCCAGCAGGGGTCGACAGGCACCTCATACAGGAGAACTCCAGCTGGCATGTGGCACGTGCCCCCCTGGAATGAAGCTTCCAGAGAAAGCTTTGCTATTCTGCAGCCTCTGCTGGTGATACTCAGGCAAACAGGGTCTGGAGTGAACCTCTAGCAAACTCTAGCAGACCTGCACAAGAGGGGCCTGACCGTGAGAAGGAAAACTAACAGAGAAAGCAACAACATCAACATCACCAAAAAGGACGCCAATGCAAAAACCCCATGCAAAGGTCTTCAGCATCAAAGATCAAAGGTAGATAAATCCATGCAGATGAGGAAAAGCCAGCACAAAAAGGCTAAAATTCCAAAAAACAGAATGCCTCTTCTCCTCCAAAGGATCTCAACTCCTCTCCAGCAAGCGAACAAAACTGGACAGAGAATCAGTTTGATGAACTAACAGAAGTAGGCTTCAGAATGTGCTAATAACCTACACCTCCGAGCTAACGGAGCATGTTCTAACCCAATGCAGGAAAACTAAGAACTCTGAAAAAAGACTAGAGGAATTACTAACTAGAATAACCAGTTTAGAGAAGAAAATAAATGACCTGATGGAGTCGAAAAACACAGAATGAGAACTTCGTGAAGCATACACAAGTATCAATAGCCGAATCGAACTAGTGGAAGAAAGGATGTGAGAGATTGAAGATAAACTCAATGAAATAAAGCATGAAGACAAGATTAGAGAAAAAAGAATGAAAAGGAATGAACAAACCCTCCAAGATATATGAGACTATGGGACCCATTGGTGTACTGTATTCAGGAGACCCATCTCACCTGCAATGAAGCACATAGGCTCAAAATAAAGGGATGGAAGATTATGTACCAAGCAAATGGAAAGCAAAAAACAAACAAACAAACAAAAAGCAGGGACTGCAATCCTAGCCTCTGATAAAACAGACTTTAAGCCAACAGAGATCAAAAAAGACAGAAAAAGGGCATTACATAATGGTAAAGGGATCAATGCAACAAGAAGAGCTAACTATCCTAAATATATATGCACTCAATACAGAAGTACTGATTCATAAAGCAAGTTCTTAGAGACCTACAAAGAAACTCAGACTTCCACAAAATAATAGTGGGAGACTTTAACACCCTACTGTCAATATTAAAAAAAATCAGGGAGACAGAAAATTAACAAGGATGATCAGGTCTTGAATTCAGCTCTGGACTAAGTGACCTAATAGACATCTACACAACTCTCCACCCCAAATCAACAGAATATACATTCCTCTCCACAGCCCATCACACTTATTCAAAATTGACCACGTAATTGGAAGTAAAACACTCCTCAGCAAACGCAAAAGAATGGAAATCATAGGTAACAGTCTCTCAGATCACAGTGCAATCAAATTAGAACTCGGGATTAAGAAACTCACTTAAAACCGCACAACTACATGGAAACTGAGCAACCTGCTCCTGAATGACTGCTAGGTAAATAACGAAATTAAGGCAAAAATAAATAAATTCTTTGAAACCAATGAGAACAAAGACAAAACATAGTAGAATCTCTGGGACACAGCAAAAGCAGTGTTTAGAGGGAAATTTATGGCACTAAATGCCCACAGGAGACAACAGGAAAGATTTAAAATTGACACCCTAATACCACAATTAAAGAACTAGAGAAGGAAGAGCAAACAAATTCAAAAGCTAGCAGAAGATGATAAATAACTAAGATCAGAGCAGAAATGTAGGAGATAGAGACATGAAAAACTGTTCAAAAAATCAATGAATCCAGGAGCTGGTTTTTTGAAAAGATTATCAAAATAGATAAACTGCTAGCCAGACTAATAAAGAAGAAAAGAGAGAAGAATCAAATGGACACAATAAAAGTGATAAAGGGGATATCACCACTGATCCCAAAGAAATACAAACTACCAGCAGAGAATACTACAAACATGTCTATGCAAATAAACTAGAAAATCTAGAAGAAATGGATAAATTCCAGTACACATACACCCTCCCAAGAATAAACCAGGAAGAAGTCGAATCCCTGGAAAGACCAGTAACAAGTTCTGAAATTGAAGCACTAATTAATAGCATACCAACCAAAAAAATCTCAGGACCAGACAGATTCACAGACAAGTTCTACCAGAGGTACAAAGAGCAGCTGGTACCATTCCTTCTGAAACTATTCCAAGTAATAGAAAAATAGGGACTCTTTCCTAACTCATTTTATGAGGCCATCATCATCCTGATACCAAAACCTGGCAGAGACACAACCAAAAAAAAGAAGATTTCAGGCTGATATCCCTGATGAACATCGACGTGAAAATCCTCAATAAAATACTGGCAAACCAAATCCAGCAGCACATCAAAAAGTTTATCCACCACGATCAAGTCGGCTTCATCCCTGGGATGCAAGGCTGGTACAGTATATGTAAATCAATAAACACAATACATCACATAAGCAGAACCAATGATAAAAACCACATGATTATCTCAATAGACGCAGAAAAGGCCTTCAATAAAATTCAACACCACTTCATGCTAAAAACTCTCTTTAATAAACTAGGTATTGGTGGAATACATCTCAAAATAGTAACTATTTATGAAAAACACTACAGCCGATATCATACTGAATGGGCAAATGCTGGAAACAATCCCTCTGAAAAACAGCACAATACAAGGATGCCCTCTCTCACCACTCCTATTCAACATAGTATTGGAAGTTCTGGCCAGGGCAATCAGGCAAGAGAAAGAAATAAAGTGTATTCCAATAAGAAGATAGGAAGTCAAGTTGTCTCTGTTTGCAGATGACATGATTGTCTATATAGAAAACCCCATCGTCTCAGCCCAAAATCGCCTTAAGCTGATAAGAAACTTCAGCAAAGCCTTAGGATACAAAATTAATATGCAAAAATCACAAGAATTCCTATACACCAATAATAGAGAAACAAATCATGAGTGAACTCCCATTCAAAAGTACTACCAAAAGAATAAAATACCTAGGAATACAACTTACAAGAGATGTGAAGGACCTCTTCAAGAAGAACTACAAACCACTGCTCAAGGAAATAAGAAAGTACATAAACAAATGGGAAGACATTCTATGCTTATGGATAGGAAGAATCAATGAAAATGTGAAAATGGCCATACTGCCCAAAGTAATACAGAGATTCAATGCTATTCATATCAAGCTACCATTGACTTTCTTCACAGAATTAGAAAAAAATACTTTAAATTTCATATAGAACCAAAAGAGAAGCCATATAGCCAAGACAATCCTAAGCAAAAAGGAAAAAGCTGGAGGCATCACGCTACCTGACTTCATACTATACTCCAAGGCACAGTAACCAAAACAACATGGTACTGATACCAAAAGAGATATATAGACCAACGGAACAGAACAGAGGCCTCAGAAATAACACCACACTTGTACAACCATCCAATCTTTGACAAACCTGACAAAAATAAGCAATAGGTAAATGATTCCATAGTTAATAAATGGGTTTAGGAAAACTGGCTAGCCATGTGGAGAAAACTGAAACTGAACCCCTTTCTTACAATTTATGCAAAAAATTAACTCAAGTTGGATTAAAGACTTAAATATAAGACCTAAAACCATAAAAACTCTGTAAGAAAACCTAGGCAAAATCATTCAGGACATAGGCATGGGTGAGGACTTCATCATTAAAACACCAAAAACAATTGCAACAAAAGCTAAAATTGACAAATGAGATCTAATGGATGTAACTAAAGAGCTTTGGCAGAGCAAAAGAAACTTTCATTAGAGTGAACAGGCAACCTACAGAATGGGAGAAAATTTTTGCAATCTATCCATCTGAGAAAGGGCTAATATCCAGAATCTAGAAAGAACTTAAACAAATTTACAAGAAAAAAAAAAAAACATCAAAAAGTGGGCAAAGGACATGAACAGATACTTCTCAAAAGAAGACATTATGTGGCCAACAAACGTATGGAAAAAAAGCTCATCATCACTGAACATTAGAGAAATGCAAATCAAAACCACAATGAGATACCATCTCACGCAAGTTAGAATGGCGATCATTAAAAAGTCAGGAAATGACAGATGCTGGAGAGGATATGGAGAAATAGGAGCACTTGTACACTGTTGGTGAGCGTGTAAACTAGTTCAACCATTGTGGAAGACAGTGTCATCTTCCAGAAATGCCATCTGACCCAGCAATCCCATTACTGAGTATATACCCAAAGGAATATAAATCATTCTACTATAAAGACACATGCACATGTATGTTTATTGCAGCACTACTTACAATAGCAAAGACCTGGAACCAACCCAAATGTCCATCAATGATAGACTAGATAAAGAAAATGTGGTCTATATACACCATGGAATACTATGCAGCCATAAAAAAGTATGAGTTCATGTCCTTTGCAGGGACATGGATGAAGCTGGAAACCATCATTCTCAGTGAACTAACATAGGAAAAGGAAACCAAACATAGCATGTTCTCTCTCATATGTGGGAGTTGAACCATGACAACACATGGACACATGGAGGGGAACATCAAACACTATGTCCTGTCAGAGGGTTGGGGGCAAGGGGAGGGATATCATTAAGAGAAATACTTAATGTAGATGACAGGTTGATGGGTGCAGCAAAACACTGTGACACATATATACCTATGTAATGAACCTGCACACTCTGCACATGTATCCCAGAACTTAATGTATAATTTAAAAAAATAATAATAACATTACAAGAATAAAATATGACATAAAAAATTATTACTAAAATAACGTTACAGTAGGTAGCTAGTCAGACATAAACAGGATGAGAGAGGGCTCACCCCTGCACACACACCAGGAATGTCAGGTGACCATTAGGTGATAGGCAATTGTTAACTATCTCTCCAAAACAATAATTGATCACAGTCAGTGCCAGGGAAAGGTAGTCTCTCAATAAACAGAAACAGTTGAGACTAGTAAATAGCAGCTTCCTGATAAGATCTCAGCAGTTGGGCAAGTGGGGTCAAGCCTGTGCATTAAGAGGCAGAATGGTGGAGTTTAACTGGTGTATGACCTTCTTGGAACATATGGCTGGTAAGGGAAGAATGCTTCAAGTGAGCATGCATACAACTCCAGTAGACACACTGTGCCTGATCCTCTCCCAAGTGCTAGCAGACCACTGCACATACAGACAGCCCACCCCAAGGGAAGAATAAGGAGAGAGGTAACGTAAGACCCGGGAAGCATGCCAACACACAAAACCCCAAGTCAAAAGGTCAAACCACGCACTTGGTCTCTCAAGTCACCCACTTGGCCCTCTTCCAAGTGTAATTTACTTTCTTTCATTCTGGCTCTAAGGCTTTCTAACAAACTTTCACTCCCGCTCTAAAACTTGCCCTGATCTCTCCTTCTACCTTATACCCGCCTAAGTTCAAGTCTTTCTTCTGTGGAGGCAAGAACTGAGGTTATAGCTGCTACAGACCTGTACAGATTTGCTGCCAGTAACAGCAATACTTAAAACACATAGAAATTCAGAATAATTCTATTCAGAGGTCTAGGTATGAAACTTGTTCGCTTTTTTTTTTCAGGAAAAATGGTATTCTGAAATGCTACTCTTCTGCCATACTAGTAAGTACAATCAAAGTTGACTCACAGGCTTACCTAGTACACTGTACATTTCCTACCTTTGGTGAAGTAAAGTGACAGTCAGTTCTATAGGATCAACTCTTTAAGGATCATCTGGAATTGAAATATTTTCGTTTCCTTTTTCAAATGTGGGCCTTAACTCAAACTTAAATTAATTCTAACCATTGTCTCAAAGGCAATGCTGAAAAAAGGGTCATCAGGGGAAATGATATTTCTTTTTTTTTTTTTTTTTTTTTTGAGACAGAGTCTCACGCTGTGTCGCCCAGGCTGGAGTGCAGTGGCGCGATCTCGGCTCACTGCAAGCTCCGCCTCCCAGGTTCAGGCCATTCTCCTGCCTCAGCCTCCGAGTAGCTGGGACTACAGGCGCCCGCCACCTCGCCCGGCTAGTTTTTTGTATTTTTAGTAGAGACGGGGTTTCACCATGTTAGCCAGGATGGTCTCGATCTCCTGACCTCGTGATCCGCCCGCCTCGGCCTCCCAAAGTGCTGGGATTACAGGCGTGAGCCACCGCGCCCGGCCGGAAATGATATTTCTTAAGAAATGGTTAGAAATAAAGGACATTCTAAAATTGAAGGCTCAGAACACTCCAGTTTCTATATATAGAGCAAAAACAACCAATATTTACCTATGTGTTTAAGGAGAGAAGAATCACTTTCTTTCTGAAAGGATTTTTTATTACAGTTTCCCTGCTCCTGTGATGTATTGAATGCTTGACATTGTTATAGAAAATCAATTGGATTCAATCTGAGAAAGTTGTGTTATATGCATTCAAACCTGACAGTTGCATAAATCAGTATTTTTGTGTTAAAAACAACCAAAAACAAAATGAAATTCATTTGTTTACTTTCTTAAACCAGATGTGATTGCTACTTCGTTTTCCTTTAGAAGGAATTACATTGCAAATTGACTGAACTGCCCAGTAAAGTTGAGTTGTGGAGGATATCTCTTTGTTAAAGTTTGATTAGAAAATAAGTTTTCGAAGTATTTGCATGTTATTCATTGAACAAGAAAAGAGAAGAATTTTTTTCCGTTCTAGGGAAAAGTAACCTTTTTAAATAACACATCAAGTAATTTAGTGTAGACTTTTACAAACATCTAATGACAATACACAACTAAAACAAATAATTACTTTGACACTTTCTTTTACAATTACAGTTGAAAATATCAAAATTGGATTAAATATTGTTTAGCGCCAAAAAGGATTTTAAAACTCAAAATTAACCTTCAATCACTACATTTTTCTTAAAGTTTTATGTATCTAGATACTTAAAGTTACGGTGAATCATTTCTGATTATTACATATTTAGTTCAACCCAGCATTACTTAAACATCTCTGTTTACATTCCTTCCTCAATGTGTGGTCCAAGCAAGGTCAACTCTATTATATATAATCATTGGTCCAGATGTTTTGCTTTGTTTTGTTTTTAATCCAAAAACCATAGGGCTATTAATACGCACTGGGCTTCTTACCTCTTCTTAATCTCTCTGAATCTTACATATCCTTGAGTAGAAACTTCAGTTACTAGTTCCCCACAGAGTTATCTCTGACAATCTCAGCCAACAGTTCTCTCTTTTTTGAACTGCGTAAATCTATAAATAAGTTGTAATAAACTGAAGAACTATTTGCATAGTAGGCGTATAATAAGCATTTTAAGGATACAGTTTAATAAGTGTTGTCATATGTATACACCTATAAAACCTACATCACAATCAAGATAGAGAACAGATATATCACTCTCAAACTTTTCCTTATTCCTCTTATAATCCCCTTTCCTCTCATTACCCTATCTTCCAACAGAGGTCATTTATTTATTTAGGTGAGTAGACCAATTTTTACATATGTTTTTCTCATACATTTAATCTTAGCTTAATCTTTACTGCTCCTGATTTATATGACTGAGTGTTCATTAAGAAAAACTATTGTTTAATTTTCTTCTGTACATTTCCAGAGCATTTAACTGGGCCTAACACATATTATGTCCTCAGTAAGTTTTATTGAGGAACAAACTAATGAGCAGTCAGTTATAAAAATTTATTAAACAGAGAAACAAATATTAAGGGGAATTATACTTAACGTAAAAGCATAGATTATGGATATCTGATTAGTGTTAGCCAGCAGTGCAAATAAAATAAAAGCTGGTCAGTAGTTATTCAGATTATTAATAATAAATAGGCAATTATAATAAGTATTTTTAAGCATTATAATGAGAAAAATGGTGGTGCTTATGGCATATAAAAAAAGGGACTTAGTAGAAGCCTGAACTTAAATCAGACTTTGAAACAATTGGTTTGCATAGGGTCCTTCGTAGTACTCTGTCCAAATGCATGTGCCTTAGTACCCTAAGGCACATGCCTTGCTCTAGTTTTATAAGAAAGTGCCAAGTAAACAAAATAAAATTAATCTTAATGCCAGTAATGTGATAACTAAAGAAATACAACTGATATAGGAGTTAAAAAGAAATTATTTAGGCAGATAATGAGGGTAAGGAGGTCCTCGGTGAGGCTTTTAATGAAAAGCAGCCTCCAAATCACTCCCTTTTCTAACAGAGTGGTCTATAAAATCGGGCTGCAGACATAGACAAGCAAGCTAGAAGCTTGCCCAGGTGAATGCTGTGCCAATAGGGAAAGGCTACCTGGAGCTAGGCATGTGCAACATGGCAGCTACATCTTCTTTGCCAGCCACGTATACAGTAAGGAGAGGGCAACATGGCATCGGCCAAGCAAAGACTCCATTTGCATAATAAGAATATTAGGGCGGGGTTGCCAGATTCCTTGAAATGTCATACCTGGTCCAACTAATATATGGGTCTTATGTAAATTAGATACTGCCTCCTCAAGCCTGTCTATAAAATCTGCTGCACTCAGCCAGGCGCGGTGGCTCATGCCTGTAAATCTAGCACTTTGGGAGGCTGAGGAGGGCGGATCACGAGGTCAGGAGACCGAGACCATCCCGGCTAACACAGTGAAACCCCATCTCTACTAAAAATACAAAAAAAAAAAAAAAAAAAAAAAAAAAAATTACGGG